>NW_027331919.1:14691038-14975962 GCF_048418815.1 Hemitrygon akajei
TGAAAAGTGGTCTATTTTGGTAGGTCGGTGAGAAGGCAGAATTTAGTATTGATGGTAATAATGATGGCAATGTGGAGGATCAGTGAGATCTTGGGGTCCGAGTCCATAGAACGCTCAAAGCAGCTGCGCATGTTGACTCTGTGGTTGTGAAGGCGTACGGTGTATTTTCCTTCATCAATCGAGGAATTCAATTTAGAGCCGAGAGGTAATGTTACAGCCCCTGAACAGATCCCACTTGGAGTACTGTTCTCACTTCCCGTCTCCACACTGCGGAAAGGATTTGGAAGCCATAGAAAGGGTGCAGAGAAGATTTACAGGGATGTTTCCTCGAGTGAGGACTAATATACAATACAATACCGTAATATATTATAATTTTATATATATATATATATATATATATATATATATTAGTATAAGTATACACTTATTACTTAATACGTTGAGTTTTTCTCCTGGCAGCCAAAGAGGATGAGGTCACCTGACAGTGGTGGAAAATATGATGAGAGGCATTAATCGTATGGATGGTCAAAGGCATTTTTTCCCAAGGGCTGAAATGGTTGCCACAAGAGGACACCGCTTAAGTAGCTGGGGTGTAGGTACAGAGGGGATGTCAGAGGTATATTTTTAATCAGAGAGAGGTGAGTACGTGGAAATGGTGACAGGCAGCAGTGGTGGAGGCGGACACAACAGTGTCTTTTAAAAGCCTTCGAGATAGGTACATGGAGCTTAGTAAAGGGCTATAGGTAAGCCAAGTAATTTCTAAAAGAGGGACATGTTCGGCACGACTTTGTGGCCCGAAGAGCCTGTATTGTGCTGTAGATTTTCTATGTTTCTATGAAAACTGCGCAACACAGAACATGGGTACCAGCAACACACCATCCATGACTCTCGTTCTCTCCACAGAGTCTCCGTTTGTTACCCATATTAACGAATCCCCTATCACGACAGCACGCCTCTGCTCTCCCTCACATTCCCTTCTGAGTCACAGTACATTAAACAGAGACACCAAACTGCTGTCAGCAACTACCACCACACACACACACACACACACACACACACACACACACACACACACACACACACACACACACACACACACACACACACACACACACACACACACACACACACACACACACACACACACACACACACACACATCCGAACTGTGTGATTGTGTATGTGTGCGGGGTAGAAGACGGAATGATATGGCGATACAATGGGCACTACAGCGGGTGGTGTCCACGCAGACATGGAGGTCACAGAAGTAAAGTTGCTCCGGCACCATCACATCACACTCTAATGGAGTCAGAAAAAGTGCGCAGCCCTCCCCCTCCTCCGTTCTCCCCACTCTCCAATACCCTGCATTCCGGCGTTCCCCTAGTCTCGAATTTGGTGTGACTCTCGGAGCTGGTATGTGTGTGAGAGAGGGGAGATAAAGGGTGTTAAGTTTGCAGATACTGAAGCAAGTGGAGTAGAACCACACGACCGGCCTGTGCATACAGAGCTGTTGAGAAGCTCAGATCGTGCGGAAAGGGCGAGGTGTAATACTAGACGTCATCTCTCCCCTACTCTCCCCAAAATAGGCTATGAAACAGGGAGGGAGGAGCGAGCGGGGGGCGAGGGTAGATTGGGGAGCGTTAAGCAGATGGCGTGCATCTCGGAGACACAAATAGGTGTAGGGAACGTACAGGATGTGAGAGAGATTAAAAAGTGTATGTCAAATAGAGGCAAGAGAAGAGTGTCCTCATAGAAAGAGAGACCGTCCCATCTCACAATCCCGGGCTCAGACATAGAGTGAAACTCCCTCCATACCGTCCCATCACACAGTCCCGGGGTCAGACGCAGAGTGAATTTCCGTCCACACACCGTCCAATTATCCTTTCACATTGTCAGACACAGTGATCTCCCTCCACACCGTCCCATCACACACTCCCGGGGTCACACACAGAGTGAATCTCCGTCCACACCGTCCCATCACACACTCCCAGGGTCAGACGCAGAGTGAATTTCCCTCCACACCGTCCAATTATCCTTTCACATTGTCAGACACAGTGATCTCCGTCCACACCGTCCCATCACACACTCCCAGGGTCAGACGCAGAGTGAATTTCCCTCCACACCGTCCAATTATCCTTTCACATTGTCAGACACAGTGATCTCCCTCCACACCGTCCCATCACACACTGCCGGGGTCAGACACAGAGTGAATCTCCGTCCACAACCGTCCCATCACACACTCCCAGGGTCAGACACAGAGTGAATTCCCCTCCACACCGATCCATCACACACTCCTGGGGTCAGACGGCGAGTCTCTCTCTCTCTCTCTCTCTCTCTCTCTCTCTCTCTCTCTCTCTCTCTCTCTCTCTCTCTCTCCTCTCTCTCTCTCTCTCTCTCTCTCTCTCTCTCTCTCTCTCTCTCTCTCTCTCTCCTTCACATTAGGAGCGGGGATTGCGGGATTTTACTTCACCGTTCCTGCTGGTGCACAGCAGGCAGAAGAATTTGTTTTCGGGGAGAGAGAGTATTTTGTTGAGGGTGTAAGCATTCTCGAGACTGGTGTTCTGGCCGTGGACCAGAAGGACACACACACACACACACACACAGAGTAAGGGGGGGGGGGGGGGAGGTTCAGAGGCCAGAATAGGAATATATTGCTGGTGATATAGCGCACACTAGAGGGAGTGGTTTCCACGCAGAGCCGTGGAGAGATTCAGAACGCAGAGGTCAATATCCGCATGGAAAGGAGGAGATGTGACAACAGGCACCAATATTCCCCTTCCTCATCACACATCCCTCTGATCACAGAGAGGGAGTGGTGCTGCGGAGTGAGGTGCAGATATACTGAGGGGGTAGTGGAGGTATGGGAAGACGGAAATGGAGAGGGGTATAGGGGAGGACGGGGTGACGCATGCGAAGAAGAGTATGGGGAGGGAATTCGGTTTGGAGACATGGAGGTTTTTAAGGGAGGGAAGAGTGAAGGGAACGGGAGGGGTCCCTCTATTCACATTGTGTATTTCCCAGCCTTGTACACCAAAATTCATCTCTCCTTCAGCACTTCTCACTATTCACAGTACAGGACGCTCCCGGCTACAACGAAGTATGCTGCGCTTGGGCTCCAAGTTACCAAGGGCATATTTGCCAGAAAACATCTTCTCAAATCCGTACATTCCAGATATTTTCTGATCCAAGGTAAACTTCGCCTTGCTCCAATTTAGAATCGAAACTTGAGGAACGTCCTATCGTTTCCGATAATTATTGGAAACTAATGACTTTCTGATCACTGGATACAATGTGTACCCTGGCATAAAACTCTGACACCTGCCTTGTCTCATGCCGCAGTAGCAGATCAGGTATTTCTCAGGTATGTGTTGGGGATAGTGTGGTGGGCTGTCAGACGTTACAGAGGGACATTCATATGATGCAAAACTGGGCTGAGAAGTGACAAATGGTGTTCATCCGAGATAACTGTAAGGTGTTTCATTTTGGTAGGTCAAATATGATGACAGAATAAAGTCTTAATGATCAGGCGCTTGGCAGTGTGGAGGATGAGAGAGATCTTGGGGTCCGAGTCCACAGGAAGTTCAAAGCAACTGCGCAGGTTTAATTCTGTGGTTAAGAAGGCATACGATGTATTGGCCTTCATCAATCCTGGGATTGAATTTAGGAGCAGAGAGGTATTGCTGCAACCTTATGGGACCCTGGTCAGACCCCACTTGGAGGATCGTGCTCAGTTCTGGTCTCCACACTATAGGAAGTATATAGGAAGTATCCTGGACTGGGGAACATGTCTTATTAAAACAGATTAAGGGAACTTGGCCTTTTCTCCTTCGAGCGACGGAGGGTCAGATGTCATTTGATAGAGGTGTATAAGATGATGAGAGGCATTGATATTGTGGATAATCAGAGGCTTTTTCCCAGGGCTGAAATGGTTGCCACAAGAGGACACAGGGTTATGGTGCTGGGGACTGGGTACACAGAAGATGTCAGGGGTAAGTGTTATACGCAGAGAGTGGTAAGTGTGTGGAATGGGCTGCCGGCAACGGTAGTGCAGACGGATACAATAGGCTCTTTTAAGAGCTTACATGGAGCTTAGAAAAATAGAGGGTTGTGTGTAAGCCTAGTTATTTTAAAGGTAGGGACATGTTGAGCGCAACTTTGTGGGCCGAAAGGCCTGTATTGTGCTGTAAGATTTCTATGTTTCTATATTTCCACCCACAAAGCCCACAGGGGACGCAGAGTCAGTATGAATATAACTGAGAAATTCTAAGTGTAGAAACACCCTAATACAAGTTATCTCCAGGCCCCCAAACAGTAGTCTGGATGTAGGGTGTAAGTTGAACGAAGAGTTAAAATTGGCATGTCGCAAAGGTAATGATACAGTTGTCATGGGGGATTTCAACATGCAGGTGGACTGGGAGAATCAGAATGGTACTGGACCCCAAGAAAGGAAGGTTGTGGAGTGCCTCCGAGATGGATTCTTAGAACAGCTTGTACTGGAGCCTACTAGGGAGAAGGCAATTCTAGATTTAGTGTTGTGCAATGAATCGGATTTGATCAGGGACCTCGAGGTAAAGGAGCCATTAGGAGGTAGTGACCATAATATAATGTATTTTAAACTATAATTTGAGAAGGAGAAGGGAGAATGGGATGTGTCAGTATTACGGATGAACAAAGTGAACTAAGCAGCTATAAGGGAGGAGCTGGCCAAAGTTCAATGGATCAATACCCTAGCAGGGAAAACAGTGGAACAACAAAGGCAGGTATTTCTGGGAATAATGCAGAAGGTGCAGGATCGGTTCATTCCAAAGAGGAAGAAAGATCCTTCAGGGGAGTTTTTCGGCGGCCGTCGCTGACGAGGGAAGTAAAGGCAATATAAAAATAAAAGAGAAGAAGTATAACATAGCAATGATGAGCGGGAAGCCGGAGGACTGGGAAGCTTTTAAAGAGCAACAGAAAATAACAACAAAGACAATGCTCGGAGAACAAAAATGAGGTACGAAGGCAAACTAGCCACGAATATGAAGGAAGATAGTAAAAGCTTCTTTAGGTATGTGAAAAGAAAAAAAAAACACAGTTAAGATGAAAATTGTGCAATTGAAGACAGAAACGGGTGAATTTATTATGGGGAACAAGGAAATGGCAGATGAGCTGAACAGGTACTTTGGATCTGTCTTCACTAGGGAAGACACAAACAATCTCCCAGATGTAATAGAGACCAAAGAAGCTATGGTAATGGATGAACTGAAGGAAATTTATATTAGGCAAGAAACGGTGTTGGATAGACTGTTGGGTCTGAAGGCTGATAAGTCCCCGAGACCTGATGGTCTTCATCCCAGGGTACTTAAGGAGGTGGCTCTAGAAATCGTGGACGTATTGGTATTCACTTTCCAATGTTCTATAGAATCAGTATCGGTTCCTGCGGATTGGTGGCTAAAGTTGTCCCACTTTTCAAGAAAGGATGGAGAGAGAAAACAGGGAATTATAGACAGGTTATCCTGACGTCAATGGTGGGAAAGATGCTGCAGTCAAGTATAAAAGAGGAAATTACGACACATTTGGATAGTAGTAGAAGGATGAATCCGAGTCAGCATGGATTTATAAAGGGAAAATCATGCTTGACTAATCTTCTGGAGTTTTTTGAGGATGTAACTATGAAAATGGACAAGGGAGAGCCAGTGGATGCAATGTACCTGGACTTTCAGAAAACGTTTGATAAAGTCCCACATAGGAGGTAATTTGGTAAAATTAATGCACATAGTATTGTGGGCAGAGTACTGACATGGATTGAAAATTGGCTGGCTGACAGGAAACAAAGAGTAGCGATTAATGGGTCCCATTAGGAATTGCAGGCTGTGACCAGTGGGATACCGCAATGTTCGGTGCTGTGACCGCAGCTGTTTACAATATACATTAATGATTTAGATGAAGGTATTGAAAGTAACATTAGCAAATTTGCCGATGACACAAAGCTGGGTGGCAGTGTGAAATGTCAGGAGGGTGTTATGAGAATGCAGGGTGACTTGGACAGGTTAGGTGAGTGGGCGAATGTATGGCATATGCACTTTA
Organism: Hemitrygon akajei; assembly: GCF_048418815.1. Classification (NCBI taxonomy): domain Eukaryota; kingdom Metazoa; phylum Chordata; class Chondrichthyes; order Myliobatiformes; family Dasyatidae; genus Hemitrygon; species Hemitrygon akajei. Next base: position 14,697,105 of record NW_027331919.1, read on the forward strand.
ATGTGGATAATTGTGAGGTTATCCACTTAGGTGGCCAGAACAGGAAGGCAGATTACTATCTAAATGGAGTCAAGTTAGAACAGGGGGAAGTACAACGAGATCCAGATGTTCTTGTACATCAGACAATGAAAGCAAGCATGCAGGTACAGGAGGCTGTGAAGAAAGCTAATGGCATGCTGGCCTTTATAACAAGATAACTTGTGTATAGGAGTAAAGAGGTCCTTCTGCAGATGTACAGAGCCCTGGTGAGACCCCATCTGGAGTATTGTGTGCAGTTTTGGTCTCCAAATTTGAGGAAGGACATTCTTGCTATTGAGAGAGTGCAGCGTAGGTTCACGAGGTTATTTCCTGGAATGGAGGGACTGTCATATTTTAAAAGGTTGGTGCGTCTGGGCTTGTATACACTGGAATTTGGAATAATGAGAGGGGATCTGATTGAATCATATAAGATTTTAAGGGATTGGACAGGCTGGAGGCAGGAAGCATGCTCCCGCTGATGGGTGAGTCCAGAACCACAGGCCACAGTTTAAGAATAAGGGTAGGCCATTTAGAACAGAGATGCGGAAAAACGTTTTCACGCAGAGAGTGGTGGATTTGTGGAATGCTCTGCCCCAGAAGGCAGTGGAGGCGAAGTTTCTTGATGCTTTCAAGAGAGGTTAGATAGAGCTCTTACAGATAGCTGGGTCAAGGTATATGGGGAGAGGGCATTAACGGGGTACTGATTGTGCATGATCAGCCATGATAACAGTATATGGCGGTGCTGGCTAGAAGGGACGAATGACCTACTCCTGCAGCTGCTGTCTATTGTCTATATGTGTAAACTATCTTCCATCTCTTCAGTAGACATCCCACGTTCCTTGGAATAAACACAATGAATTTTGAATCCCTCCCACCTGCACCGTAGCTTGAGCCACGTGCTGAACTGTATGGTCTTCCTCTGTCTGGGCACACTGGGACGGGTGGTGGTCCGATTCTCCAAGTTAATAGCTAAATCCATGACCTCACTCTGCAGAACCACCTTCCCATACATACCGATTTCATTGGTACATATATGGACCAAGACGTCGAGCTGCTCACTCACCCACTTAAGAATCATAGAATCTTTCTGCAATAGCAGTTGAGCCTCTTTCTATTGCACTTAAATCAACTACATTATTTCAAGGTGTTAGGGGAGGGGTCATAGAACATTCCTATTGAAATCCTCTCAATTCACATCTGACCCTGTCGGGTTATCCACCCTCAACATTTTTAATCAATTTCGCTGCCACGATACGTTCACATCAGTTCAGTTTTGGGTCCCATTCATAGAAACCATCTATTTCTTCCCTCCACACTCGATTCAGTTTTTAGACAATGGGTTTCAACGGCCTTATGTGCATTAAGGATTTTTGCACTGGAAATATATTCAACAATTTTGATAACCTGTGCAGTAAATACGGCCTTCCGCATAATCATTTTTTTCAATACCTGCATATTCTCCACTTTGTCAAGGAAAACATTTCCTCTTTTCCTGATGTACCACCTGCTATGTTGTGGGACAAACTCACTCTTAGCTTTAATAATAAAGGGCTGATCTCTGTACTATACTTTCAGCTGATGTCTTTGGAAGTTCAAGATCTAAACAAAACTACGACTAGCTGGGAGGATGACCTTGGTGTGGATCTGGCTGAGGGATATTGGGCAAAAGCACTGAATAGGGTTCATTCCCCGTCATCATGTGCTAGACTCGCGCTCATACAATTTAAAGTTTTACACAGTACATTTAAGTAAAGCCAAGCGTGCTGACATATATCCTGGGACAGACGCTGGCTGTGACAGGTGTTCCTTCTCTCCGGCTGGTTTAGTGCATGCATTTTGGTCATGCCCTCGGCTTGATGGCTACTGGGCACTGGTTTTTAAAATTATCAGTGAGGTTTCGGGGGTGACACTGAGACCTTGCGCACTTATAGCTGTATTTGTTGAGGCAGATGAAGTTTTCGGTTTAATTACAAACAACTCGGATATCATTTCACTTACATTGCTTTTGGCCCGTCGGAGAATCTTGCTGGTCTGGAAATCTGCCACTCCCCCATCTGCTGCTGCTTGGTTAGAGGACGGAATGTTTTATTCTGAAATTAGAATAATATTAAATTCACTCTGAGGGAGTCTGTGAGGAAGTTCTATTCGAAATGGGGGTCTCACTTGTCATATTTTGGGAGTCTTAAGGAATTACCTACTAGTTGAGGGCATTTGATTGTACTTGGGAAGTTGCTTCCCTTTTAACACGCATATGGTTTACCTCACAGGGTGTTTGATGAATTGTAATATGAGTCTAGTCTGGATCATCTGAGATGTTGTAGATGTGTGTGGGGCTTCGTCTTGAAGTAATGTGGGGGTATTGCCGTGAAATGTCCGTACTTGTGTTTGTGAAGGGTTGTATTGTAAATACATTAGCTGTAATTGTATGTTCGGGGAGGGCGGGTGAGGGGAGCTTTCTTTAGGGGTAAGATACAAAAGCAAAATGGAGGAAATTGTAATCCATTATTATTCTGTACAGTGACTTTTCTTCAATAAAAAATGTATTACAAATAAAAAAGAATCATAGAGAAGGAATGGTGTGCTGTGAAAAGAGGAAGGAAGGGGAGGAGAGTGGGGCCACAGAAAAGGTGTTCAGATTCAGCCGTTGGAGCAGAACGTGTGAGGCGCCATTTGCTTGCTCCCTGTCTCTGAATGGAGTCTGTTTAAACGCCGAAATCCACTGACCCATGGCCAGGAGTCACAGACAGAGCGTGAATCCCTCCATACAATCCCATCACACACTCCTGGAAACACACACTGAGTAACGCTCCCTCCGCAACGATCCATCACCCCCCCTCCCCCCCCCCGGGATCATACACAGAGTGCAACTCCCTCCATATTGTTTCAACACACACTCCGGGGTCACACACAGAGTGAGGCTCCGTCCACAACGTCCAAACACGCAGTTCCTGGGTCTGCTAACCAGCGAAGCTCCCTAAATATTAACCCATCTCACTCCCGGACTCAGACATGTGAAGTACCTCCCGCACCACAGCAACACACCCGACCGGAGTCAGCAAAAGTGCGCAGCCCTCTCCCTCCTCCGTTCTCCCCACTCACCAATACCCAGCCTTTCGGCTTTCCAGTAGTCTTGAATTGTGTGTGTCGCTCGGAGATGGTGTGTGTGTGTGTCTGTGAGAGGACTGTGTGCTGCCGTTAGAGGAAGGAAGGGGAGGAGAGAGGAGGCCAGGGAAAGGGTGGTGAATTTGCAAACACTGATGCAAGTTGTGTGGAATCACATGACCGGCCTGCGCATGCAGAGATGTGGAGAGATTCAGATCCTGGCGAACGATATCCCGTGGAACGGTGGGAGGTGTAATACAGAGAGAGAGAAAAAACTAAATGTTACCCAGCCGGTATATACCGGCTTCCAAACTGATGGCATGCACATTGACTTCACTAACTTCCGCTAATGCCCCTCCCCTGCTTACCCCATCCCTGACATATTTAGTTGTTTGTCTTTTTCTCTCTCTCAGCTCATCACTCTTTGCCTGCTCTCCATCTCCCTCTTTCTTTCCCCCTAGGCCTCCCGTCCCATGATCCTTCCCCTTCTCCAGCTCTGTATCACTTTCGCCAATCACCTTTCCAGCTCTTAGCTCCATCACAGCCCCTCCGGTCTTCTCCTATCATTTCGCATTTCCCCCTGCCCCCATTACTTTTAAATCTCTTACTATCTTTCCTTTTGGTTACTCCTGACGAAGGGTCTCGTCCCGAAACGTCGACAGCGCTTATCTCTATAGTGTGTGTTGTGCAGGAGAGGATGTGGGACACAAAACGGGGTTGCTTGTAGGCGAGGGATGGGTGACGGAGACGGGAGTGGTGTAATGCAATCTGTGTGACGGTGACTGGGAATCGTGTAGGAGGAGGGCGACGGAGTGGTGTTGTGGTTTTGGAGAGGGAGGGTTTTATGCATGAGGACTGTTATGGAGGACTCTATATAACTGTATAGTTATGGAGGACTGTGTTCGAGTCCAGACACAGCCTGACTCTGTGTTTGTATAGTTGAGTGGTGAGATCCTGCTGTGGTGCAGAGCCTGTCAATGTGTCAGTGTCACGATGAGGGGCGTGTTCATGTTAGATGTGGGTTGTGGCAGTGACACCGAAACACTTTCAGTGTCCCATTGAAGAACATCTCCGTGTCACAGTGAGGGTTGTGTGTCTCGTTCATAGCTTATGCAAACGGTACTGTCACACTTGCAATCTAGTCTCACTAATATCTGCCGTGTCAGGCTTAGAGGCGTTGACCCCTGACCTGAGCGCATCTGCCCTTCAAACAATACTTCCTGCATCGAAACGTACGCAGCTCAGAACATGAGTCCCAGCAGGCTCAACCTTTTGCTTCTTGACTTTTTCAGAAGTCTTAGCAACATCTGTCCCAACAACCACTCAACTATCTATAATGGCGTTCTTGTTTACATGTCCCTGCAACTCTAGTTTATACCACGACCCTCCCGTTTTAATGGCAAACCTTACCGCTGGGATATTAGTTCGATTCCAGTTCAGGTGTAAATTCAGAGAGTTATTCATGGGAGAGGATATAAAGGAGATGAGCAAGGTGGGGGCGATGTAGCGCGGCCTCCAGGCAGGAGTCTGTGCTGCCCCCCAGTGTTCGCTCGTTAGAAGACAATCTCTGCTCTGAACAATTGTAGATTACCGTGTCGTTCAAAATGCCCAGGGTGTCTCAAGCTGCATAAATGTGTGTGTGTGTGTGTGTGTGTGTGTGTGTGTGTGTGTGTGTGTGTGTGTGTGTGTGTGTGTGTGTGTGTGTGCGTGTGCGTGTGTGTGAGTGTGTGTGTGTGCCTGTGGCGTGTGTGTATGTGAGTTTGTGTGTGTATGTATGTGTGTGTGTGTGTGCGCGCGTGTGCGTGCGCGTGTGTGTGTGCGCGTGTGAGTGTGTGTGTGTATGTGTGTGTGTGCGCGCGTGTGCTTGTGTGTGTGTATGTGTGTGTGTGTGCGCGCGTGTGCTTGTGTGTGTGTGTGTGTGTGTGCGTGTGTGTGTGTGTGTGTACATAATGCGTGAATGTATTGACTGATATCGTGCATATGCTTGCTAACTTGATATTTTATACATATTATGTACGCTCCAACCATAACTCTTAAACCACATTTTAAACTGAATGGATTTTTTTCTAACTTTGTCCACACCTGCACACCGGCTCCCTATAGTGGTGACGGTAAGGACCGCATACCATCGAGGAATATGGTTCTCGTCCACAGTACCTCTTTTCCGTTCCCCTAACAAAGACAACACTATCGATACAGCTCGCCACATTTCAACCCCTATCCCCTGCTGAGCCACAGACCCATTGTCACTGCCAGAGACCTGACCGGTGAGACTTTCCCCTGCTTGGTCATTCGCACCTCCTCCCATCCGGAAGCATCCAAAGTGGTCTACCTGTTATTGAGCGGGTTGGCCCCAAGGTGTCTCTGCACTGGGTCTGTCTGTTTAACCCCTTCCTGCCCGTCACCCAGTTTCCTGTACCCTACACGGTGGGTGTAAATGTCTTTCTATATGCCCTCCTTATCACCCCCGCAGCTTCCCGAATGATCCCGAGTTCATCCAGTTCAAGTTCCAACGCTGTTCCGCAGAGTGTCACGCGGGATGCTTGTGTGTGTCACGGTATGGAGTCGCTTAGCGTCCGGTCGGGGTTGTGTCCATGTCATGGTGAGGGGTGTGTAGGTGTCACAGTGACAGCTGTGTGTCTCTCTCACTGCCTATGCTGTCTGTGAAGTGGTTGTTCTCTGTTTTTCGCAATCTATCGTCAGTCCTTGATCTAACCCACCACCCTTCTCTGCCCACTCGATGAGTTTAAATCTGTCTTTTTGCCCCTCTTGCAGAGCAGTGAAGGTAAATCATCGAACAGAACAGACCCTTCAGCCCACAATGTTGTGATATGCCAATTGAGCTAAATTACTTCTGACTGAACAACAACCATCTCCCTGTATTCTCTGTACATTAACGTCCCTGTCAAAGAGGCACATGAAACCCTCTCTCCCTGAGTTTGTCAATCAATCTCGTGACTAGTAAAGCCTCTCCTCAACTTTGAATACTTCCCATTTCTTCACGACTAATACAACCGAAACCGGGAATGTTGAGCTGACGCTCCTGCCCGCCCTGCAGCGGCGTCTCACTAATGGCAACAATATCATAATTCCAGCCGTTGACCCCGGACCTGAGCTCATCTGTCTTGCGTACAATACTTCCTGCATTGAAACGTACGCAGCTCAGAATTTGAATCCCAGCAGGCTCAACTTTTTGCTACTTGACTCTGACGGAGGCCTTAACAACATCTGACCCAACAACCACTCAGCTATCTGCAATGGCGTTCTTTTTTACATGTCCCTGCAACACTATTTTATTTCACCACTCTCCCTTTTTAATGGCAAACCTTACCGATGGTATATTAGTTCCAATAAAGTTCGGGTGTAAAGTGGGAGGGTTGCTCATGGCAGAGTAAATGAAGCAGCTGCGCAAGATGGAGACGGTGAGGCGCGGCCTTCAGGCAGGAGTCTGTGCTGCCCCCCAGTGTTCACTCTGCAGAAGACAACCTCTTTGTGAACAATTGTAGATTACCGTGTATTCAAATTGCCCAGGGGCTTCAAGCTGCATAAATGTGTGCGTATGTGTGTGTGTGTGTGTGTGTGTGTGTGTGTGTGTGTGTGTGTGTGTGTGTGTGTGTGTGTGTGTGTGCGTGTGTGTGTGTGTGTGTGTGTGTGCGTGCGTGTGTGTGTGCGTGCGTGCGTGTTTGTGTGTGTGTGTGTGTGTGTGTGTGTGTGTGTGTGTGTGTGTGTGTGTGTGTGCGTGTACGCGCGCGAGCGCGCCTACATAATGCTTGAATGTGTTTTCTTGATATCCTACATATGCTTGCTATTTTTCCATTTTATACATATTGTGTGTGCTTGTTGCCATGTGGGTCTGTTGGAATTGCACTTAACAGCAGGTCCTGGCTGTATTCATGGGCAGTTCTCTGTGATGACATTACAATGAAACTTAAATTGAAATTAATTGAAATGAAACGAAACCGTTCCTTCTCTTCAGTGGAAGAGAATCTGGTGATACACATATCTGAAGTTCTCATGTTACGAACCCCGTAACTGGGTCACTTACCAGCAAAGATAGAGATGTCTGTTGAAGTCTGATGATACGATTTTTAACAGTATGTATTAGTGAAAGCACACAAAAATAATATCAATGCAAACATACAGATAATATACGTCGTTAATACTAAATCTAAAAGTGCGGGTAAAATAATAATCAATAAGAAATAAGCTCTATCGTTGTCTAGGGGATAAATGTATTGTCCGATGGAAATATAAAATTCACTCAGTTCATGCAGGCTGCAGCCTTTTGGGGACCGCTGTGTGGCAATGGTTGGAGAGAGTGAGAGATTTTGAGAAACTTGCCTGCTTTCCTTTTATGATTTCGATCCGTCGGAGTCTCGTTGGTGTGGTCGTTCACTCCTTTAGCTAAGCCGTTCTTCCGTGGAGAGCCCGCCAACCCAGGCAAGGGAAAAGGACGCACACAGGCCCCACCGGCTGTCGCTAGTAAACGCTGTCACGGGATTTCTGGCGTGTCTCCTGGTGCGTCTGAAGGGGTTGCTCCCCAGACCCTTTTTTATCCTTACTCACAGGGTCTCAGATGTCAATCAGGTTGGGATGATGCAATCCCTCAACCAGCCCACTCTGGTCTTCCCCTGAGAGCTTCAATGAATAGTACAGTACTCAATGCACAATTCCGTATCCAAGAGACAATAGCCGTTACCAGGGGTTTTTGTTTCGCTGAGGCCAGGACACATTGTGGATTCTCTCTCATTTCCTGGGTCCCAGACCCGAATTAATAGCGAGCTTGCGATTCTCAAAAAGGAGGGGGCGACTTTGTACCCTTCGGCCCCTCAGAGTTGTGGCACATTCGTAACACTCATTCCAACCCTAATGTTAAACTGAAAGTTTTTTTTTTAATTTCTGGCCACACCTGCACATACACAGGTTTGCAGAAACGGCTCCCTCTTCGTTCCGATATACTGGTGTCCATAACACAGACAACATAGATCTGTGCCGAACATGTCCCTAACTTAGAACGACCTAGGGTTTACCCATGGAACAAACGCGAGGAAAGCTGCCGATGCTGGAAATGTTGGTGAGACACGGACCAGACTGGGGGACCGTTTCGCTGAACACCTGCGCTCGGTCCGGCAGAGAAAGCAGGATCTCCCAGTGGACACACATTTTAATTCCACGTCCCCTTCCCATTCTGATATGTCTACCTATGGCCTCCTCTACTGTCAAGATGAATCTAAACTCAGGTTGGAGGAACAACACCTTATATACCGGCTGGGTAGCCTCCAACCTGGTGGCATAAACATTGACTACTCTAACTTCCGTTAATGCCCCTCCTCCCCTTCTTACCCCACCCTTGACATATTTGGTTGTTTGTGCTTTTCTCTCTCTCTGGCCATCACTCTTTGCCTGTTCTCCATCTCCCTCTCGTTCTCCCCTCCCTCTTTCTTTCTCCCTTGGTCTCCCTTCCCATGATCCTTTCCCTTCTCCAGCTCTGTATCACTTTCGCCAATCACCTTTCCAGCTCTTAGCTACATCCCACCCACTCTGGTCTTCTCCTATCATTTCGCATTTCCCCCACTCCCCCCCCCCCACCACTACTTTCAAATCTCTTCCTATCTTTCCTTTCAGTTAGTCCTGACGAAGGATCTCGGACCGAAGCGTTGACTGTGCTTCTCTCTATAGACGCTGCCTGTCCTGCTGTGTTCCACCAGCACTTTGTGTGTGTTGTGCAGGAGTGGATGCGGGTCACTGAGAAGGTGTTGCTTGTAGACGAGGGATGGGTGACGGAGAGGAGAGTGGTGTACTGCAGTCTGTGTGACAGTGACTGAGAATCGTGTAGGAGTAGGGTGATGGAGTAGGGATGTGGTTTTGGAGAGGGAGGGTGTTCTGCATACGGGGAGGACTGTATTCGTGTTACAGCGCAGGGCCTGACTCTGTGTTGGTATCGTTGAGTGGTGAGTTCCTGCTGTGGTGCAGAGCCTGTCAGTGTGTCAGTGTCACGATGAGGGGCATGTTCATGTCAGATGTGGGTTGAGGCAGTGACACTGAAACCCTTTGAGTGTCCCGAAGAACATCTCCATGTCACAGTGAGGGTTGTGTGTCTCGTTCATAGCTTATGCAAACGGTACTGTCCCACTTGCAATCTAGTCTCACTAATATCTGTCGTGACCGCATACCATCAAGGAATCTCTTTCTCGTCCACAGAAACTTCCTTTCTCTTCCACTATCGATACAGCTCAACACATTTCACCCCCTCCTTTCGAAGCCTCAGAACCAGGTTCAGTGCCAGAGACCTGACCGGTGAGACTTTCCCCTGCTTGGTCATTTGCACCTCTCTCCTCCAATCCAGAAGTATCCAAATTGGTCTACCTGTTATTGAGCGGATTGGCCACAAGGGGTCTCTGCACTGGATTTGGCTGTGTAACCCCTTTCACCTTCCTGTCTGTCACCTAGACTCCTGCGCCCTACACCTTGAGTGTAAATACCTCTCTATATGTCCTCCCTATCACCCGCTCAGCTTCCCGAATGATCCCGCGTTCATCCAGTTCTAGTTTCAACGCTGTTACGCACAGTGTTTGAAGTTGCAGCTGGATGACCTTCTTACAGGTGAAGTTGTCAGGGACTCTGGAGGTCTCCATGCCCTCCCACAACCCATAAGGCAAGTAGTCAACTCTCCTGTCAGGCATGCTTACTGCTCTTTCTAACTGCAATTATAAACGAAACAATTAATAAAATGAAAAACACATTTGCCAACAGTTTTGTGCCTTCTCTCACCGGGGACTCTCCTCCGTACAGCATCAAATTGATAAGCCCTCCATCTTTCACGTCAAATACTGTTTACTCTAACAATGGCTGCTGCGATTGCCCACCTCTTTACTCCGAGGTATGCCTCCTCTGCTCCGGTTCATCACACGGATACAGATTCAAACAATGAATGAAATTCACCACACACCGTCCCATCACCCAGACCCGGGGTCAGGCACAGATTGAAGCTCCCTCCCCCCGGTCCCTTCACACACTCCGGGGATCAGAAGCTGCTTTCCTCTCCCCATTCCCAGCACTCTGCCGTTCTAGTTTCCTTCATTATGTGTCTGTCTCGGAGACTCTGCGTGTGTTTGAGTTCAGATGGTCAGCAGGGAAGAGCAGAGAAGTGGAAGAGGTTGAGGGGAAGGGAGGAGGGACGTGGTGTTGAGATAGTGGTCACTGGGAGAAAGTGGTGTGGAACCGCAAGACTGGCCTGTCCACACAGAGCAGTGAACGGGATCAGAACCGAGAAATCGACATCCGGAGGAGGGGGTTGGGTGTTGTAACACCAGACATCACCTCTCCCCCTTCCTCCCTAGAATTCCAGATGAACCGAGGGGTGTAGAGGAGCCACACGGTTGATTGAAACGTGGAGAGTGTAGGGGATTGAGCGGGTCAGGGAGATGGGGGGGGGGAGATGGGGAAGGAGGAGATAACGGAGATGGCATGGTCTGTAGGGGACGGAGGGTTGCTGGAGACGACCGCGAAGCTCCCTCCATCCCCTCCCCCCCCCCAAAACCCCGGTCTCCTCTCTCTCCAAAACCCGGATCTTCGGTGGTCCAGTACTCCCGAATTATGTGTCACTCTCGGAGGTGGTGTGTGTGTGACTGGATGGAGTGCTGATGGAAGAGGAAAGAAGGGGAGGAGAGGGGAGGTCAGGGTAAGTGAGGTGAGATTTCAGTCACTGATTCAAGTGGTGTTGGAACCAGAAGGCAGCCTGTGCAGGTATAGTTGTGGATACGCTCAGGACCTGGTGATAGATATCCAGTGGAAGGCGGGAAGTGTAGTAACAGACACTATTTCTCTCTCATAGTCACAATTGCCTGTGAACGCAGTAAGGGAAGCTAATGGGTCCGTGACAGAGATGGGGATAGTTTTAGGTGATTGAGGAACGAACGAAGACGTGGGGGGTGCCCGAGGAAGTTAGGGGATAACGGAGACGGGACGTATGCAGGAAAACAAATGGGTCACGGAGACGGGGTAGCCTGTAAGGGAGGGAGGCTGACTGAAAGTGAATCGGCGTTGTGTGAGGAGTGTGTGACAGAGACAGGGAGCAGTGCAGGTGAAGGAGAGGGTGACGAAGACGGGTTGGGGTTTAAGTGATGGGGTGGGTCAGGCGGACGGGGAGGAGCGTAGTGAATGTAGGGGATGACACAGATGGAGAATGTGGTCAGGGTAGGGACTGTGTCACGGAGACGGGGCAGATCGTAAGGGAGGACGGGTGATGGAGACGGGAGTGATGTAGTGGAGGGAATGTGTGACGGGGTCGAGGAGTAGTGTAGGAGAGTGAGTGTTTGACGGATTCGGGGAGGGGTTTTGTGGAGGGAAGATGTTATGCACACAGCGAGGAAGTTTCCTTGTGGCAGTGCAGGGTCTGTCAGTGTGTGGGAGTCACGATGAGGGGCGTGTTGGTATCACGACGAGGGTTGTGTCGGTGACACAGAAACTCTGTAAGGGGTTTTTCAGTGTCCCTTCGAAGATGGTGTCGGTGTGTGACTTTTTCACGGCCTATGCCGTCTGTGAATTGATCGTTCCCTCTGATTGTAGACAAATCGTCAAATTCCTTGTTCTACCCAACCCCCAGCAATTCCCACCCGATGAGCTCAAATCACTCTGCTCTTTCTACAGAGCAGAGAACGTAAATCACACAACAGAGCAGACCTTTCGGTCCAAGATTTGTGATATACCTATTAAACTGAATTCCTTCTGCCGACAAAACATCCGACTTCCTCCATTCCCTGCACACCAACCTGCCTGTTAAAGAGCCACTTAAACGACTCTATGGATCTCCCCCCACCGCCAGCGCTGCCAGCACGTTCCAATCTCCCCCCAATCTCTGTGACAACAAAAACTTACCACCATCATCTCCTTTGAACCTACCTCTTCTCACGTGAATGCAGGTTCTGTGATATAAGACATTTCCACCCTGGGGGTAACAGATACAAGCTATCTGGTCTACTTGCGTCTTGTATTATTATAAACCTCAAAAAAAGAAATTTAACTCGAGGTTGCACCTATCCTTTTCCATAATTACATTGTATCTAATGGCGTTACCATCACTAGATGCAAAGTGATCACCGACACAAACTTCTGTCCCCTGGCGTGTCCTATTCGATAGGATGAGATCAGGTATAGCACTCTCTCATTGGGACTTTCTATCCACTGATTCAGGAAACTTTTTTAACTGATTAAGAAGACTATCCTAGCGGTCCTTTCACAGTCTGAGGCTCACAGTCAATACCAAGAATGTTAAAATCACCCAATGTCACAAACAGATGTCTCTTACAACAGACACCGAACTCTCCACCGATGTGTTCCTCTAAATCCCCAGGACTGTTCGGTGGTCGATAATGGAGCCCCATGAACGAGTTCATAACTTCTTATTTTCCACTTCCACCTTTAAAGCCTCTCCTCAGCCTAAATTATATATTCATTAGCACGAAAAAAACAGCGGAAAACTGGAAGGTTGAGCTAACAGAACTGCCCCTCCTGCAACCAAGTCTTACTAATGGCTAAACTATCATGCTTCCGGTCTTTGGCCACGACCCTGAGCACATCTGCCTTTCGTACAATACTTCCTGCATTGAAACGTACGCAGCTCAGAACATAAGTCCCAGCAGGCTCAAACTTTTGCTTGCTGACTTTGTCTGAGGTCTTGACAACATTTACCCCAACAAAGACTCCACTATCTGTTCAAACATTCTGGTTATCATCCCCCTGCAACTCTAGCTTAAAAAACCACAACGACCATTTTTTAACGGCAAGCCTTTCTACTGGGGCATTAGTTCCACTCCGGTTCAGGTGTAAACTGAGAGAATTGCTCGATGGCGGGGAAAATGAAGGAGCTGCACAACGTGGGGCGGTGTGGCGCGGCCTCCCGGCAGGACTCTGCACTACCCCCGGTGTTCGCTCGGCAGAAGGCAAGCTCAGTTGTTGTAGTTTGTAGTTTTCGGTTGCTTTCATAGTGCGCAGAACCTCAAGCTGCTTATATATACGTGTACGCGCGGGCGCGTGCACGCGTGTATGCGTGTGTGTGTGTGTGTGTGTGTGTGTGCGCGCGCTCGCGTGTGTACATAATGCGTTGAAGTATTTTACTGATATCCTGCATATGCTTGCTATCTTTAAATTTTACACACAAGTGTGCTCTGTGCCTCGTGTGACAGTTGGTATTGTATTTTGCAGCTTGGTGCTGGCTGTATTCATGGACATTCATGTGTGATGGAATTGAAATTAAACTTAAATTGAATTGCCTTGAAGTGAAATAAAACTGTCTCGTCTGTAGAGGCCGCACTTTCCGAGGAAGAGAGCCCAGTGATGCACATATCTGAAGTCCTCGTTCCAACCCTAACTCGTTAGCCACATTTTAATCTGAATGTTCTTTCTAAGTTTGGCCACACATGCACATACATAAGTTTGAAGAACCCGTTCCCTTTTCTTACCTAAATACTGGCGACGATAACGACCGCATACCATCGAGGAATCTCGTTCTCGTCCACAGTACCATTTTTTTCCCGTTCCCCTAACAAAGATAACCCTATCGATACAGCTGGGCACATTTTAAACCCTTTCCTGCTCAGCCACAGAACCATAGTCTGTTCCAGAGACCTGATCGGTGAGACTTTGCTTGGTCATTTGCACATCTCTCCTCCCATCCAGAAGTATCCAAAGTGGTCTACCTGTTATTGAGCGGGCTGGCCACAAGGGGTCTCTGCACTGGGTCGGGCTGATTAATACCTTTCACCTTCCTGTCTGTCACCCAGTTTCCTGTGTCCTGCACATTTTATGTAAATACCTCTCTATATGTCCTCCTTATCTCCACTTGGCTTCCCGAATGATCCCGAGTTCATCCATTTCCAGTTCCAACTCTGTAACGCAGAGTGTTAGAAGGTGCAGCTGGATGACCTTCTTACAGGTGAAGTTGTCAGCGGTTCTCGAGGTCCCCATGCCTTCCCACATCTCGTAAAGGAGTATTTAACTCTCCTGCCAGACATTGCTACTGCTCTGACTTTGCGATTATAATGATAAAAAAAAACAATAATTAAACTGAAAACAAGTCAACCAACACTTATGTGCCTTCCCTCACTCAAGACTCTCCTCTTTGAAGATTCAAAGAGATAAACAGATAAACTCTCTGATTTCCACTCAAATCCAATTCCCGCCAATCTTTCCCTCGAGTCCGGCTCATCACACACACACACACACACACACACACACACACACACACACACACACACACACACACACACACACACACACACACACACACATTAAAACTGTGAGTGAAAATCTCTCCACACCGTCCCGTCACGCACTCCTGAAGTTAGACACTAGACACTGGGTGACACTTTCTCCGGACCGTCCTATCGCACACACCCGGATTTAGACACAAATTTAAGCTCACTCCCCCGGGTCCCTTCAGAAACTCGGATGTCCGAAGCTCCTTCCCTCTCACCAATCCCCAAAACTCCGCCGTTCCTGAAGTCTTGAATTGTGTGCCGGCTCGGAGAATGTGCGTGTGTTTCTCTTCAGTGGATGTGCAGGGAACAGGAGAGAATTGGAAGAGGGACTTGTTTTGGTGGGAGCACGGAATTGGTGGTGAAATGTTAGTCACTGGGTTGAAGTGGTATCGAAACAAACGATCGGCTTGTTCACACAGAACAGTGCAGAGGCTCAGAACCGGGAGATCGATATCTGGTGGAAGGGGGCTGGGTGGTGTAAAAACATACGTTACCTCTCGCCGTTTCCATATCAACAGAGAGAGAAGGAGGCGTGTAGAGAAGGGAGAGGGGTAATGGTACCGTGGAGGACCTTTAGGGGATGGAGCGGTACAGGAACACTGGGAGAGGAGTTGGGGAAGGAGGAGATAACGGAGAAGGCACGGTGTGTATGGGAAGGAGGGGTGATGGAGACAGGGTATGTAGAAGAAGATGGCGGTGGCGGAAACGGGGAGGGCTGTAGGGGAAGTCGTGGATGACGGTGACGAGGATGGTCGGCTGGTAAGGAGGGCTGACGACGAACAGGAGACTAAAAACTCAATGAACCAGGAACACCTTCTTCCCCTCCGCCAGCATATTCTTGAACGCACCAGTACCACCTCCACATTTTTGTGGCATTTATTAGGTTTTTGCATTTGACAATAATTTTACATATTTGCGCCCTACTGATTCTTCAAAAGAACAAATGTCAGGTGGTCTAAGTCACAGATAATAAAACAGACCGTGAATCCGGTAGAAAAGATGCGATGCCGGTGGACAGGACATTTGACACGCTGGCCTTCATCAGTCAGGACACTGAGTACGGGGGTCGGAGGTCACGTTGCAGTTGCAGATGACGTCGGTCAGGCCGCACTTGGAGTATGGAGTTCAGTTCTGCTTGCCTTGCTCTAAGAGAAATCTCAACGAACTGGAAAGATTGCAGAGGGAGATTTCCGAGGATGCTGCATGGACAGGAGGGACTGAGTTATGGAGCGAGGTTGGGAATTCTGAGACATTATTCGGTGACCTTACAGAGGTGTACAAAACCAGGAGGGACACAGATCAGGCGAATGCGTGCACTCTATTTCCCCAGGACTGGGGTATCGAGAACATTAACGCACATGATTGAGGTGAGTGTAGCTACAGACAGAAGCCGGGAGCGAGTTGGGTTAGATAAAAGTGACAGAGTGGGATGGGGAGAGTGGGTAGAGACAGAGTAGAGAATTGAGAGAGAGACCGGGAACAGAAGGGGGAATTGGGGGAGAGGGAGGCAGGAAAGCGGGGTGAGGAAAATGGAGATGAAATAGAGGAGGAGAGAATGGGGAGGGATGAGAGCGAGACATTACAGGGACGAGGGTAAAGAGAGAGCAAGATAATGAGTAAGATTGCGATAGAAGGACAGAGGAGAATAGGATAAGAGTGAGGGGCAGCGGCGCGGAAGGGGTAGTGTGAGAGGTTAAAAGAAATGGGGAGAAAGAGGGTTTTATCATTATATTCCAGTCGGTCCCACTGGTTGTTGACAGAGTTCCTGGATCTCTTCAGAAATATCTGGACACAAAGGTGCAGACTTCTCACAGATGAAGCGATAACGAACCTGACTGCAGTGTTTAAGCTCAGTGTACCATCTACATACACCGCACTCGGGGACTCCACCGTACATCCGGAACATGACATTCGAAGCCACTTTCCTGTCAAGGAGGGGTAAACAATTTCAACGCACCTCCAGCAGTCAGTCCCCGAAACCACTGATACCCTCCCTCGCCATTGACCTGTGGCACCCCAACATCTCCCAAAACCCCACTTTCCCAGCACAGCCCTGTGTCAGTCCCCAGAATAAGCCCAGTGACCCATTCTCTCCCTGCAGCCCTGTGTCAGAGACCAGAATAATAAAAGTACCCAACCTTCTCCACACAGGCCCGTGTCTGTCCCCAAAATATTGCCCAGCGCTAGTGTCTCCCAAGGACCCATGTCAGTCCTCAAAATGCTCCCACTTCTTTACTGTGTCCCCACAGGCCTGAGTGTTCTGCCTAAGTACTCACACTCACCACTCCCACCCCACAAATCAGTGTCAGTCCAAACTACACCCACTGGCTGACTCTCTCCCCACAGCCCCGTGCCGGTCCCCGAAATAATCCCACTGCTCAACCCTCTTCTTTGAGACCTGTGTCGATCACCAAAACATCTCCCGCTTCCCATGCTCTCCCCACAGACATGTGCCAGGCCCCAAAGTGCTCACGCTGCCTCACTCTCTCCCACAAACTGGGTCGATTCCCAAAAGAACTCCATAGCTCCACTCTCTCCCCACGGCCCCGCGCAAGTCGCCAAAATACTTGCACTTCCCACTCTCACCTCAAGTTCCCGTGCGAGTCCCCACCCAGCCCATGGTGTCAGTTTCCACATTTGGAGAAGGAAGTGTGAGGATCAGAACGGGAGTGCGGCGGGAGCCATTTTGATTTTTTCTTCTTCTCATCAGAGTTAAGAGAAACGGGACTGCGCAGGCGTGTGACGTTAGGCAGTGAAGCGGGGAAGATTTAAAATGAACACAGCTTTATACAGCGGACAGCGTCGTTTTGCCGGCAGGGGTGTGAGCCGGGAGCAGAGTGAAGGCTTAAGGGCTTTGCCTCAACGGGCTTAGGCGGAAACGGGCGAGGCAAGGTAGATTCAGTTCTTAATTTTCCCTGCTATTTGTGGAAAAGGGGGAATTATGAATGTGAGGGCAGCTTGTTGTTCTCGGTTTTCGGATGTGGGAGGTCCCGGAGTCTCGTAGCCTCCTGGGCCTGTACATCTGCGCCAGGTGCGCTGAGCTGCAGCTCCTGAGGGACCGTGTTAGGGAACTGGAGCTGTAGCTCGATTACCTTCGTCTGGTCAGGGAGAGGGATGAGATGATAGAGATGAGTTACAGGCAGGTGGTCACACCAGGGCCACGGGAGGCAGACAGTTGGGTCATGGTTAGTGGAGGGAAGCGGAAGAGTCAGGTACTAGAGAGAACCCCAGTGGCTGTACCCCTTGACAATAAGTACTCCAGTTTGAGTACTGCTTGGGGGGGGGGGGGTGGAGCAACCTACCTGGGGGAAACGACAGTGGCCTTGCCACCGGCTCAAAGAGTCCGGCCCTGTCGTTCAGAAGGGTAGGGAAAGGAAGAGGAAAGCAGTGTTAACAGGGGACTCGATAGTCAGAGGGTCAGCTCGGCGATTCTATGGACGCAGTCAGGAGACCCGCATGGTAGTTTGCCTCAATCGTGCCAGGGTCCGAGATATTTCTGATCACGACCAGGATATCCTGAAGTGGGATAGTGAGTAACCAGAGGTCGTGGTACATATAGGTACCAATGACATACGTAGCAAAAGTGAAATTGTCCTGAAAGGCGAAGATAGGGAGAAAGGAAGGGAGTTGAGAAGAAAGACTGCAAAGACAGGAATCACGGGAAAACGGCCTGTGCCACGCGACAGTGACAGTCGGGATGGAATGAATTAGAGCAGGGGGGTCAAACTCATTTTAGGTCACGGGCCGGATTGAGCAAAATGCAGCTTCATGTGGGCCGGATCAGTCGGACGCGTGCGAACGCAGCTTTCGTTGCCTCCGTTTTTTCAGCCTGCTCTCATGTGTCTCAGTCACTGCTATAACTACAAAGTGTTTCACTTTACAAATTCCGTTTCTTATGAAGAAGACTGCCGAGCAAGACTGCCGAATAAACACTAAAAACCCTGAAAACCTGGTACCTGAATAAACTCAGCATTAGCCATATCATACGCCATAGGCACTGGGACCAGCTTTAATAGTAATTAGATATTATCTCGCGGGCCAAAGATAATTCCACCGCGGGCCGGTTTTGGCCCGCGGGCCTTGAGTTTGACACATGTGAATTAGAGGATAAATGCGTGGCTGAAGTATTGGAGCAGGAGGCAGAGATTCAAATTTCTGGATTACTGGGTCCACTTTTGGGGCAGGCGTGACCTGTACAAAAAAGACGGGTTATATTTGAATCGGGGGGGGGGGGGGGGGTCAAATATCTTGGCCGGGAGGTTTGCTAAGACTCCCGGGGAGAATTTAAACTAGAATGGCTGGGGGTGGGAATCAATTTGCAGAAACTAGGAGAGAGGAGTTTAGTTCACAAATAGAGAAAGCTAGTACCCAGTCTGTGGGAAGGATAAGCAGGTGATAGAGAAGGGGAGCGCACAGACCAAAGATGTAGGGGAGAAGGAGGAAAAAGATAAAGTTGTTTGCACTGTTAGGGATAAACAGAGAGGAAGAGCTTGAGAGTTTCTTAAATGCATCTACTTTAATGAGAGCAGAGTTGTAAGAAAGTTGGATGAGCTTATAGTATGGATTGATACCTGGAAATATGATGTTGCAGCAATTAGTGAAAAAAATGGTTGCAGGAGGGGTGTGATTGGCAACTAAATATTTGTGGATTTCGTTGCTTCTGGTGTGATTGAATCGGAGGGGCAAGAGGCGGAGGTGTGGCATTGCTTGTCAAAGAAAATATTACAGAGGTGGCAAGGCAGGATAGACTAGAGGGTTCGTCTAGGGGGACTATCTGTGTGGAATTGAGGAATGGGAATAGTGTAGTAACAATTACAGCCACCCAATGTGGAGCCAGATTTGGAGCAACAAATGTGTAAGGAGATAGCAGGTATTTGTAGTGATTGTAGGCGATTTTAATTTTCCACACATAGACTGGGAAGCCAATGCTGTTAAAGGGCTGGATGGTTTGAGGTTTGTAAAATGTGTGCTGGATTTTTTTTTAAGAAATACATAGAGTTTCCAACTGGAGAAGGGGCAGTGTTGGATCTCCTGTTAGGGAATGAGATAGGTCTGGTGACCGAGCTATGACTTGGGGATCACTTCGGGTCCAGTGATCACAATACCATTAGTTACAAAATAATTATGGAGAAAGATAGAACTGGACACAGAGTTGAGATTTTTGATTGGAGAAAGGCTAACTTTGAGGAGATGCGAATGGATTTAGATGGAGGGGATTGGGACGATTTGTTTTATGGGGAGATCGTAATAGAGAAATGGAGGTCATTTAAAGTTGAAAATATGAGGGTACAGAATTTTTTTATGGTCCTGCTAGGTTGAAAAGAAAGTTTAAAAGTTTGAGAGAGCCATGGTTTTCAAGGGATATTGGAAACCTGATTCGGAAAAAGAGAGAAATCGAAAATAAATAAAGGCAGCATGGAGTAAATGAGGTGCTCGAAGAATATAAAGAATATAAAAATAATCTTAAGAAAGAAATTAGTAAGCTAATAGAATATATTAGGTTGCTTTGGCAAGTAAGGTGAAAATAAATCCAAAGTCTTTCTGCAGTTATATTAATAGCAAAAGGATAGTGAAGGATGAAGTTCTTCCGTTAGAGAATCAGTGTGGACAGCTATTTGTGGAGCCAAAAGAGATGGAGGATATTTTGACCAATTTCTGTTCATCGTCATTCACTGAGGAGAAGGCTATTGAATTATAAAAATAAGGCAAACAAGTAGGATAGTTATGGAAGCTATGATGATTAAAGAAGTGTAAGTACTGGAGCTTTTAAAGAATACAAAAGGTGGATAAGTCTCCGGGTCCTGATAAGTTAGTGTAGAAATAGCAGGGATTCTGAGAGAAATATTTCAAATGTCATTAGAAAACGGGGATGGTGCCGGAGGATTGGCGTGTTGCTTATGTGGTTCCATTGTATAAATAGGAATCTAAGAGTAAACCTCGCAGTTATCAGCGTGCAGGTTTGACGTCGGTGATGGGTAAACTAATGGAAAGTAGTCTTCGAGATGGTATCTGTAATTATCTGGATAGACAGGGTCAGTTTAGAAGCAGTCAACATAGATTTGTGATTGGAAGGTCATGTTTGACAAATCTTATTGAATTTTTTGGAGAGGTTACGAGGAACGCTGACGAGGGAAAAGCAGTGGAAATTGTCTAGAAGGGTTTCAGTAAGGCCTTTGACAAGGTTCCACACGGAATATTAGTTAGGAAGGTTCAATCGTTAGGTATTAATATTGAAGTAGTAAAATGGATTCAACAGTGGCTGGATGGGAGATGCCAGAGAGCAGTGGTGGATAACTGTTTCTCACGTTGGAGGCCGGAAAGTGGAACCTCATGTGTATCGGATGGTAAAGAAAGCTTTTGTTATGCTGGCCTTTATAAATCAGAGCATTGAGTATAGGAGTTGGGATGTAATGTCAAAATTGTACAAGAAATTGGTGAGGCCAAATTTGGAGTTTTGTGTACAGTTCTTTCACCGAATTATAGGAAAGATGTCACCAAAATAGATGGAGTACAGAGGAGATTTTTTAGAATGTTACCTCTGTTTCAGCACCTAAGTTACAGAGAAAGGTTGAACAAGTTAGGTCTTTATTCTTTGAAGCGCAGAAGGGTGAGAGGGGAATTGATAGAGGTATTTAAAATTATGAGGGGGATAGGTAGAGTTGACGTAGATAGGCATTTTCCATTGAGAGTATGGGAGATTCGAACACGAGGACATAAGTTGAGAGTTCACAGGCAAAACTTTAAGGGCAACACTTCTTTACTCAGAGAGTGGTAGCTGTGTGTAACGAGCTTTCAGTAGAAGTGGTAGAGGCAGGTTTGATTCGGTCATTAAAAAACATAGATAGGTTTTGGACAGGAATTAAATGGAGGGTTCTGGGCTGAGTGCAGGTAGGTGGAACTCGGTGAGAGTAAGCTTTCGGCACGGACTGGCAGGGCAAGGATGGCCTGTTTCCGTGCTGTAATTGTTATATTAGTTATATTAGTTTTACTGCACACTCTCTACCAACAGTCCGTGTCGATCCCGAAACAAATCCAATTGCCCATTCTTTCACCGCAGAACTTTCTCTGTCTCCAAAATGCCCCGATTTCCCACACTCTCCCCACAGCCCTTGTCAGAGCCCAAACTCGTACCAATGCCCACTCCCTTTAGCAACTCGTGTGTGACCACAAACTAATATCACTGCACACAATCTTCCCGCAGCCTGTGCCAGTCCCCAAAATCAATCCACTGCCCACTCGCCTCTCGCAGCCTGTATCAATCCAACGACCCACTTTCTCTCAGAAACATGAAAAATCCAAAATCTCACCCGTCTTTGCATTTTCCAATCCAGTATGAACTGTCTTGGTCGCGATCAGCTTTGACAACAAAATTCTGTGAAATTAAATTGCTATCATTAACGATTGACTTCGAGCAAAATTTAAAGAGCATCCCTTTCTGTCTGGCACCTGGAGAGTTTGAAGAGATGGTATTGAAGGAGATTAATTCTGTGTCTCACCACAGGAGAATGTGATGCCACGCTGTGGAGGGAGCCTCACTCTGTGTCTGAATCCGGGAGTGTTAAATGAGACCGTATGGAGGGAACTCTCTGTGTCTGACCCCGGGAGTGTGTGATGTGACGGTGTGGAGGGAGCTTCACTCTGTGTCTGACACCGGAATTGTGAGATCAAACGGTGTGGAGGGAGCTTCAATTTGTGTCTGAACCCGGGAGTGTGTAATGAGGCCGTATGTAGCGAACTCTCTGTGTACGACCACGGGAGTATCTGATGTGACGGTGTGGAGGGAGCTTCAAACTGTGTCTAACCCTGGAAATCTGTGACGGGACGGTGTGGAGGGAGAATCACTCTGTGTCTGACACGGAGAGTGTGTGATGTGACGGTGTGGAGGAAATTCACTCCGTTTATGACACCTGGAGTGTGTCCTGGGACTAGAAGGAGGGAGCTTCACTTTGTGTCTGACACCGGACCTGTGAGATCAAACGGTGTGGAGGGAGCTTCTCTCTGGTGTGGATATATCTTCCATCGATCTGGCACGTACCGCTTCTTCTTCTGAATTTATTTCAAGAAGTTTAGAATCAGAGTTCGAACAATACTGTTTCGCTTCATCGTAGGAAATGTTGAACGTGGATATAAAATAACAGACGTCTTCATTTCTGATCCAGGACTGGGAACACTCTTGCACTGGAAAATAGGAAGAAGGAACAGTGAATCTGCCTGCGTACGGTCCTCTACATCCGCTGTGAGTCAAACATAGAAAGAGGATCCCTCCTCACCGTCCCATCACACACACTTGGTCAAGACAGAATGAAACACACTCCTTCCCGGTCCCCTGACTCACTCCCGGATCAGACACAGAAAGTGGATCCTTCCTCGCTGTCTTATCACACACTCCCGAGGTCAGACACAGAGTGAAGCTCCCTCCTCACCGTCCCATCACAAATTCCCGGGGTCAGACACAGAGTGAAGCTCCCTCCTCATCGTCCCATCACACACTCGCGGGGTCAGACACAGAGTGAGTCTCCGTCCACACCGCCCCATCACACACTCGCGGGGTCAGACACACAGTGAATCTCCCTCCACACCGCCCCATCACACACTGCCGGGATCAAACACAGAGTGAATCTCCCTCCACACCGCCCCATCACACACTCGCGGGGACAGACACACAGTGAATCTCCCTCCACACTTCCCCAACACACTCCCCGTGGTCAGATAGGAAATGAAACACCCTCGGAACAATCCCGCCGCACACTCCCGTGGTCAGACACAGTATGATGCTCTTTCTACCCGGTGACATCACACAACACAGGGGTCAGAAAACGAGCGAAGCTCCCTGCACACCGTCCAATAACACTGTCCCGAGGTTAGACACAGAGGTAAGATGCCTCCACATCATCCCAGTGCACACTCCCGAGTCTATCACAGTGTACATCTCCGTCCTTACGCCCTCCGTACATCAGACACCTCCTGGCGAGTCATAGGGTGAAGCTCTCTCTCAACCGTCCCATCACGCTCAGCTGTGCTCACACACAAAGCGAAGTTCCGCCCATGCTCTCCCATGGCACACTGACGGGTTCAGACTCGCTGCAAAACATCCAATCACACAATCCGGTGACACATAGAATGAACGTCCCTCTGCACTGTCCCCGAACACAGTCCTGTAGTCAGACACAGACGCTCTCTCTCTACGATTCCATTACACACTCCGGGAGTCAGACACAGAGTGATACTCCCTCAACACCGTCCCATTACACCCTCCCAGATTCAGACACAGACTGATGCTCCCTCCACACTGTCCCCTCACACAGTCCCGGAGCCAGACACAGACGCTCTCTCTCTACGATCCCATTACACACTCCGGGAGTCAGACACAGAGTGACGCTCCCTCTCTCCATGCCTGCCCTGTGATGAGGAGCAGTTGAAAGAGGGGGATGATGCCTCACCTCTTCTGCTGGTCAATAATTCACAGATTTGAGCCTTGGTTTCATTGACAGATCTGTACTTCGTTTCCATCTCAGTGAACTGGTGATGGAGATCGCTGTGCAGTCGGTTAAGATCGGATAGATTAGAGTTGAACGGAAAAGCCTTGGATTCAACGGTTGAGTTTATCGCATGACAGTTTCGGTCGCAGGTGACCTTAGTCTGACGAATCTGTGATACTAAGAGAGATGGTGAAGGACGTTTAGCACGGTAAAGGGTGCTACAGTGACGTGTGAGTCTTTGTCACGGTGAGGAGCGTGAAGGTGTCACGGTGTACGGTACCGCAGTGTCACGCTGACGGGCGTGTTGGTGTCACTTAAGCAGTTTAACAGTAACAGGGTCAGGGGCATGTCGATTTTAGTGAGGGGTACTTTGCGGTCAGTGCGAAAGCCTCATGCGTGTCTTGGCGATAGTCGTATCAGTGTCGCGGTCAGGTGTATATCTGTGTCTCGTTGAAGGTCGTGACCGTGCTACGGTAGCAACATTGTTGATGCTATGGTGAATTTCGTGTCGGTATCAGCATGAGTCTTGATTGCGTTTCGGTAATGACCGTGTTTTATCACGGTTTGGGGTGTGTTCGTGTTATAGAACATACAACACAGTGTTATACAACACAGTACAGGCCCTGCGGCCCACAATGTTATGCCGACCCCTTAAGCGCTGCCTCCCATATAACCCACCACTTTCAACTCCGCCATATACCTGTCTGGTAGGCGTTTAAATATCACTAGTGTATCTGCCACCACCACTCACTCAGTAAGTGCATTCCACGCAACAGCCATTCTCTGAGTGAAAAACCTACTTCTGATACCCCCCTTGAACACCCCACCCCTTACCGTAAAGCCATGTCCTCTTGTATTGAGCAGTTGTGCCCTGGGCAAGAGGCGCTGACCGTCCACTCTATCTATACCTCTTAATATATTCTATATCATGTCTCCTCTTATCCCCCTTCTCTCCAAAGATTAAAGCCCTAGCTCCCTTAATCTCTGATCATAATCCATACTCTCTAAACCAGGCAGCATCCTGGTAAATCTCCCCTGTACCCTTTCCAATGCTTCCACATCCGTCCTATAGTGAGGCAATCAGAACTGGGCACCAGTACTCCAAGTGTTGCCGAACTAGAGCTTCATAGAGCTGCATCATTACCTCGCTATTCTTAAACTCCATTCCTCGACTAATGAAAGCTAGCAACCATAAGTTTGCTTAACTACCCTATCTACCTATTCGGCAATTTTCAGGGATCTCCTCCACACTACTAAGTATCCTCTAATCTCGCCCTTGAACTTCCCACCCCTTACCTTAAAACCATGTCCTCTTGTACTGAGCAGTGGTGCCTGGGTAAGAGGCCCTGGTTGTCCACTCTATTCCTCTTAATATCTTGTATACCTCTACCATGTCTCCTCTCATCCTCCATCTCTCCAGTGAGTAAAGCCCTAGCTCCCTTAATCTCTGATCATAATTTGTATTCTCTAAACCAGGCAGCACACTGGTAAATCTCCTCTGTTCCCTTTCCAATGCTTCCACATCCTCCCTATACTGAGACGACCAGAACTAGACACAGTACTCCAAGTGTGACCTAACCAGAGTTTTATAGAGCTGCATCATTACCCCGTGACTTTTTAACTCTATCCCTTGACTTAAGAAAGCTAACACCCTATAAGCTTTCGTAACTACCCTATCTACCTGTGAGGCAACTTTCAGGGATCTGCGGACATGTACCCCCAGATCCCTCTGCTCCTTCACACTACCATGTATCCTGCCATTTACTTTGTACTCTGCTTTGGAGTTTGTCCTTCCAAACTGTACCACTTCACTCTTCTCCGGGTTGAACTCCATCTTCCACTTCTCAGCCCACTTCTGCATCCTATCTAAGTCTCTCTGCAATCTTCGACAATACTTAACACGATCCACTAGACCACCAAACTTTGTGTCGTCTCCAAACTTGCCAACACGCCCTACTACCCCCAATTCCATGTCGTTAATAAAATCACGAAATGCAGAGGTACTAAAACCGATCCTTGTAGAACACCAATAGTCACGGCCTTCAAATCCAAATATATTCCTTCCACCACGACACTTTGCTTTCTGCAGGCAAGCGAATTCTGAATCTTCATCTATATGACTTATCCCCTCCTCAGTGAATTCTATCAGGCTTGTTAGACAGGATCTGCCTTTCACAAAGACATGCTGACTGTCCCTGTTCAGACCATGATTCTCTAAATGTCCATTGATTCTATCTCGAAGAATCGTTTCCAACAGCTTTCTCAAAATAGACATAAGGCTCACTGGGCTATAATTACTCGGACTATCCCTACTAACTTATTTGAACAAGAGGACAACATTCACCTCCCTCCAATCTTCCCGTACCATTCCCGTGTACAACAAGGATATAACGATCCTAGCCAGAGGCTCAGCAATCTCTCCCCTCGTGAATCAGCCTGGGGAATATTCCGTCAGGCCCCGGGTATTTATCCGTCCTAATGTATTTTAACAACTCCAACACCTCCTCTCCCTTAATATCAACATGCTCCAGAACATCAAACTCCCTCATATTGTCCTCACCGTCATCAAGCTCCCTCTCAATGGTGAATACCGAAGATAAGTATTCATTGAAGACCTCGCTAACTTTCATAGTCTCCAGGCACATGTTCCCACCTTTATCTCTAATCTGCATTCACTCCTGTCATCATTTTGTTCTTCACATAATTGAAGAATGCCTTGGGGTTTTCCTTTACCCTTCTCACCAAGGGCTTCTCTTGCCCCCTTCTTTCTGTCCACATCCCCTTCTTAATCTCTTTTCTTGCTACCCTATTTTCCTCAATAGACGCATCTGATCCTTGCTTCCTAAACCTCATGTATGCTGCTTTCTTCCATCGGTGTTACGGTAAGGGGGTGTTGGTTTCACTGTTGTGTTTTGCAATCTCAATATATTCCACTCTCTTTATTTACAGTCTCACTCCATCCGGAGACAGTTCCACTCACCATATATCGCGAGACTGGCCACAGTCACGATGAAGGCGGACATAACTAGGCAGAGTATGCAGATAAAACGGTACGGTCTATTTCCGATCTTTACTTTCGACTCCCGTTCTTGCGCAGCTGTGGAGATACCATGCGATCATAAGATCACAATAAATATTTATTAAGGAAAAATGAGCTACTTAATTAATACTTTACTTCAGTATCTTAGTGATTGTAATGATGACTTGCAGCAGACTGAAAAGCCTGAGCATGTAGATATTAAGAAAGAGGATCTAATGGAGCTTTTGGAAAGCATCGAGTTTCATAAGCCGCCGGTACCAGACGAAATATACCCCAGGCTACTGTGGGAGGCGAGGGAAGAGATTGTTGAGGCTCTGGCGATGATCTTTCCATCATGAATGGAAACGTGGGAGGGTCCGCAGGATTGGAGGGGTGCGGATGTTTTTCCTTTATTCAAGAAAGTGAGAAGAGATTGCCCAGGAAATTATAGACCAGTGAGTCTTTCCTCAGAGATTGGAAAGTTGATGGAGAAGATGTTGAGAGGCAGGATTTATGAACATTTGGAGAGGTATAATATGTTTAGGAGTTGTCAGCATGGCTTTGTAAAGGGCAGAACGTGCCATACGAGAATGATTGAGTTTTTGTGGAGATGTGACTAAAGGAAGAAGAAGGTGATGAAGGAAGAACAGTAAATGTAGTGTATATGGATTTCAGCGAAGCATTTTATAAGGTACCCCATGCAAGGCTTACTGAGAAAGCAAGGAGGAATGGGATCCAAGGGGATATTGCTTTGTGAATCCACAACTGGCTTGCCCACAGAACGCAAAGAGTGGTTGTAGACGGGTCATATTCTGCATTGAAGTCGGTCACCAGTGGAGTGTATCAGCGATCTGTTCTGGGACCCTTATTCTTCGTGACTTTTATAAATGAACTGGGTGAAGATGCGGAGGGATGGGTTAGTAGGTTTGCTGATGATACAAAGTTTGTGGATTTTGGAGGGCTGTCAGAGGTTACAGCGGGACATTGATAGGATGCAAAACTGGGCTGAGAAGTGACAGATGGAGTTTAACCCAGTTAAGTGTGATGTGGTTCATTTTGATAGGTCAAATAAGATGACAGAATATTGTATTAATGGTAAGACACTTGGCAATGTGGAGAATCAGAGGGAACTTGGGGTCCGAGCTCAAAGCAGCCGCGCAGGTTGACTCTGTGGTTAAGAAGGCGTATGATGTATTGGCGCAAGGGAGGCAAAAGAGGAGGGAAAGAGGGAAGGAAAGGGAGAGAGAGTGGGAGAGAGGTAATAGTGGGACAGATAGCGTGAGAGAGGGCAGGGGAGATGGGTAATGGAGGAGTGTATGGTTGAAGGAACGAGAGAGAGGGCAGGGGGCGTTAGAGGGGAGTGAAAGAAAGAGAACAACATTGGAAGAAGGGAGAGAGGGAAAAGATAGTGGGTTATGAGTGACAAGGGGCAGAGTGAGGACAAGAGAAGGGAGAGTGGATGAGATGAGAAAAGAGGGATAGAGGGGAGAAGAGAAGGAAAGACAGTGAGAAAGGGGGAAGTGATAAGGCTTGTGCAGAGTGAGAGGAGGGAGAGGAGAGCGAACGGACAAGAGGGGATTAAAAATATATTTTAGACGGCTGCCTCCACACCTTCCCATCACACACTCCCGGTGTCAGACACAGAATGAATCTCCCTCCACACCTTCCCATCACACACTCCCGGTGTCAGACACAGAATGAATCTCCCTCCACACCGTCCCATCACACACTCCCGGGGTCAGACACATAGTGAATTTCCCTCCACAACGTCCCATCACACACTCCCGGGGTCAGACACAGAGTGAAACTCCCTCCCTCCATCTCTCTGCCCCACTCACCTCGGGAAGGAGTCTCGGAGTCCGTTTTTGTGAATTTCACATTCACGTAAATCTCGCTGTCGTCCATCCTGTCGAGGATCCTCTGTGTCTCTCAGCTCCGGAAGCAGAAGTAACCGTTGTCAAAGGAAGCCTGTTTTGACACGGGAGTCAGACCGACACGAAGAAAAACGAGATGAGCGGCTGATAAAGAGGAACCGAGAGCACGGGTTGGGTAGGTGCCGTGGAGAGGGATTGAGAGTGTGCGAGAGTGTGGCCCACAGAGATAAGAGTGGCGGTGGTAGAGTAGTGAGAGTGAGGAGAAAGAGGGGGAGATAGCGTGCCGGCGTAGAGAGAATTGGGTGACAGTGGACTGAGTGGGTGGAGCGGTAGAGGGAAATGATGGGAAAGAGGTTGAAGAGAAGGGAATATAAGAGAGATGGAAATGAGAAAACGGAAGTAGATGAGTACATAAATAGAGTGAGAGGCGCTTAGGAGAGACGGAGAAATGTGGAGGCGTGTAAACGGGAGGAAGAGAAGGAGAGGAATGGAATGAGAGGAGTGGAGAGGAGGATAGGAAGACAGAGAGGGTGGTACAGGGAAGAAAGAGTTCAGTAAAGGGAGAAATAATGGAAAAGGAATGTAGACGATGGAGGGTGTGAGTAGTCGAATGGGGAGAGAGACGAAAGTAATGGAAGGAGGGAGGTAGAGAAGGAGGGCGGGTGGAAAGAATGTCGGAGTGATTTGTTTCCCTCATACAGAGCCTCTGTTGTTCTGGAGATTTGCATCCCACAGTTTCTACCTGGTTTGCGCGACGGACGTTCCCACTACACCTGCTCATCGCCCGGGCTTCAGACGCTCTGTCTGCGAGAAACCACGGCCCCAGGACCAACAGCCAAACCCCCTCCGAGGGTAGTGAGCTCCCCCTCCCACCGATTAACGTGAACAGCTCCCCTCCGTTCATGCCCTTCACACTGTTTCCTCGTCTTTCTCTTCCAGTTGCGCACTCTATATTCCATTATGTATTCAATGGCGCGCGCTCTCTCTCTCATTCTCTCCTCTCTCTCTCTCTCTCTCTCTCTCTCTCTCTCTCTCTCTCTCTCCTCTCTCTCTCTCTCTCTCTCTCTCTCTCTCTCTCTCTCTCTCTCTCTCTCTCCTCACTCTCTCTCACTCTCTCTCTCTCTCTCTCTCTCACACACTCTCTCTCTCTCTCTCTCTCTCTCACTCTCACTCTCTCTCTCTCTCTCTCACACACACACACACACACACACACACACTCTCTCTCTCTCTCTATCTTTCTGCCTCTCTGTCCCTTCTCTCTCACCCCCTTGCCTCCACTGTTCCTCTCTTCTCTTCTCTCCCACCTTCCCCCACTCTCAACTCTTCCGCATTATCTCAGCCCACTCCCTCATTTGTCTGCCGCTCTCTCTTTCTCCTCTCCACCACCGACACCCGTGTCACCCCAAACTGGAGATACTCCCCACGCCCATCCACCGTTTGCCCCCTGAGCACCAGTTCCCTGCATTATCCCCCTCCATGCCACTTTTTCGAGGCGGTGGGAGGTGGTGTTTGGGAATTTGGTATGGTTTAGCCCGGGACTTCCAGCCGTCTGTCAGAATCTCTCCCTTCTTCCAGTTACCCGCCCTCCCCCTCCGTCGCCCTCTATCCATCCCTCCCTTCCTTACTCCACCACCCAACCCTCCCCCTTCTCTTGCACCACATCGTTCCTCTTTTATTTTTGTCCTCTACCTCCTACTTTCCTCTGCCACACTCACTCCTTCTCTTAATTAGGTTGTATTATAGACCAATCAACAGTCAGCAAGAATTGTCTAGACAGGTTGGAATTTGTAAAATATGTTCAAGAAAGTTTTCCACATCAATATGTAAAGGTATCGACTAGAGATTATGCAATATTAGATCTCCTATAAGGAAACGAGTTATGACTGGGAACGGAAGTGTCTCTAGGGGACATTTTGGTTCCAATGATCATAACAATATTAGTTTCAACTTGATCATGGATAAAGCTAAATCAGGCGCTCGGGTTGATGTTCTAAACTTCAAAAAGGCCTAATTTTCAGACATGAGAAAATAATCTAAAAAGCCTGGATTGGAATAGGTTGTTCTCTGGCTAGAATGTTGTTTGTACGTGGGAGGACTTCCAAGGAGAAATTTGGAGAGAACAGAGCTTGTGTGTTCGAGCCAGGATTAAAGGGAAAGTGAATAAGAATATGGAAACTTGGTTCTTTAGGGATATTTGAACTCATATAGAAGAAGAGAAAGATGTATGACACGTATAGGAACCATGGAGGAAGTTACTTGAGAAGTATAAAAGTGAAAAAAAAAACAACTTAAGAAAGAATTCAGGAGGGCTAAAAGAAGACATGAGGTAGCTTTAGCAGACAAGGTGAAGGATAATCCTAAGAGATTCTACAGGTACGTTAAGAGCAAAAGGATAGTAAGGGATAAAACTTGTCGTCGGCTATGTATGGAACCAAAAGAAACGGTGGAGATCATTATTTGTTTTTTCTTTTTTCTTTGGCGTCTGTATTTACTAAGGAAACTGGTATGGAGTCATGGGAAATAAGGCAACAAGTAATGTGGTCATGGAACCTTTACAGATTGAAGAGGTGGAGCTCCTTGCTATCTTAAGGCAAATCAGAGTGAGATAAAGCCCCAGGAAGTTTGGGATGAGCCTCCAGATGAAGTGGTAAATGCATTTAAGAAAATACTTGGTCTGGTACATGGATGAGAGGTGTATGGAGGGATATGGTCCAGGTACGGGTCAGTGGGACCAGGCAGAAAAATGGTTCGGCACAGCCAAGAAGGCCAAAAGGCCTGTTTCTGTGCTGTAATGTTTTATGGTTCTATGGTTCCTAATAAGTAGAGGGGGCGCCCGACCAGGGGTAAGTCACGGAGGTTGGGCCTCCGGCACTAAGTCTGATCCTGTGCTGTAAAAGGGTGGGAGGAAGAAGAGGAGTGTTGTCGTCATTGGAGACTCTATCGTCAGGGGAGCAGACAGGAGATTATGTGGACGTGAGAAGGACACCCGCATGCTTCGTTGATTCCCGGGTGCCATTGCCCGGGCTGTCTCTGACCAGGTGCACGACATCCTTGTACGAAAGGGAAGGCAACCAGAAGTCGTGATACATGTTGGTACCAACGACTTAGGCAGGAAGAGGGATGAGGTCTTGAAATGTGAGTTTCGCGAACTACACATAAGGCTGAAGATCAGGACCTCAAACGTGGCGTTCTCGGGATTGTGACCAGTGCTACGTGACAGTGATAGTAAAAATTGGAGGAGATGGCAGTTGAATGCGTTGCTGTGGAGTTGGTGCAATGGGCAGGGTTTTAGATTTTTGACTCTTTGGGATCTCTTCTGGGGAAGGTGGGAGCTGTACAGATTGGATGGGTTGCACCTGATCTCGAGGGGGAGAAATATCCTTGCTGGTATGTTAGCTAGCATGTTCTGGGAGGGTTTAAGTAAAATTGCAAGGGGAAAGGGACCCGGAGGCATATAGCAGCGGAAGAAGTGCATGGAGTAAAGCCAGATGTTACGTATCGAGAGTATTTGAGGAAAGAGTAGCAGAATAAATGGTGTAAAAGTAGTAAGGAAGAAGGACTAAAGTGTGTGTACTCTTCAATACAGGAAGCATCAGGAACAAAGGTGATGAACTGAGAGCTTGTATACATCTTTGGAATTATGATGTAGAGGCCATGACAGAGACTTGGCCTGCACCAGGGTAGGAATGGATTCTCAATATACCTGGATTTCAGTGCTTAAAAGGGATAGGGGGCAGGGGGTGGAGGGATAGCATTACTGGTCAGGGATACTATTACAGCCACAGAAAGGGTGGGTAATGTCGCACGATCCTCTTTTGAGACATTATGTGTGGAAGTCAGGAACAGGAAAGGAGCTGTTACTCTATTGGGAGTATTCTATCGGCACTCCGGTAAGCAGTAGAGATACCGTGGAGTAGACTGGAATGCAGAATTTGGAAAGGTGTAAGAATAACAGGTTTTTATCATGGGTGACTTAACTTCCCTAATATTGATTGGTACATGATTAGATGCAATGGATTGGGCGGGCCAGAGTTTGTTACCTGTGTCCAGGACAGATTCCTGTCACAGTATGATGACAGGCCGACTAGGAGGGAATGCCGTACTAGATCTAGTATTACGTAACGAATCGGGTCAGGTGATAGATCGCTCAGAGGGTGAGCATCTGGAGGACAATGACCACCGCTCCCTGGCATTTAGCATTGTCATGGAAAAGGATAGAATCAGAGAAGACAGGAACATTTTAAACTGGGGAAGGGCGAATTAAAAGGCTATGACGCTGGATATTGCGGGTGTGAATTGTGATTATGTTTTTGCAGGGAAATGTACTATGCACATGTGGTCGATTTTAACTGATCTCTTGCAGGATATTAGGTATAAATTTGTCCCGGTGAGGAAGATAAAGAATGGTAGGGTGAAGGAACCATGGGTAACAAGTGAGGTGGAAATTCTAATCAGATGGAAGAAGGCAGCACCAATGAGGTTTTGGAAGCAAGGATCAGATGCGTCTATTGAGGAATATAGGGTAGCAAGAAAGGAACTTAAGAAGCGGCTGAGAAGAGCAAGAAGGTGGCAAGAGAAGGTCTTGGCGAGTATGGCAAAGAAAAACCCCAAGGCATTCTTCAATTATGTGAAGAACAAAAGGATGACGGGAGTGAAGGTAGGATTGATTAGAGATAAAGGAGTGAAGGTGTGCCCGGACGCTGTGGAAATGAGCAAGGTCCACAATGAATACTTCTCTTCGGTATTCACCACTGAGCGGGAACTTGATGACGGTGAGGACAATATGAGTGGGGTTGATGTTCTGGAGCATGTTGATATCAGGGGAGAGGAGGTGTTGCAGTTGTTAAAATACATTATGACGGATAAGTCCCCGGGGCCTAACGGAATATTCCGCAGGCTGCTTCACGAGGAGGGAGAAGAGATTGGTGAGCTGCTGGCTAGGATCGTTAAGTCCCCGTCGTCCATAGGAATTTTACCGGATGATCGGAGGGAGGTAAATGTTGTCCCCTTGGTCAAACAAGTTAGTAGGGATAGTCTGATTAATTATAGACCTGTGAGCATCACGTCAGTGGTGGGAAGGCTGTTGGACAAGATTCTTAGAGATAGGATCTACAGGCATTTAGACAATCATGGTCTGATCAGGGAGAGTCAGCATGGCTTTGTGAAGGATCATGTCAAACAAGCCTGATAGAATTCTTTGAGGAGACGAACAGACCTATAGATGAGGGTAGTGCAGTGGATGTAATCTACTTAGGTTTCAGTGAGGCATTTGACAACGTTCCACACGGTAGGCGTATTCAGAAATTCAGATGGCATTGGACTCGGGGAAGTTAGGCCAGTTGAATTAAGAATTGGAAGGACTGTAAGGAGCAAAGGGTGTGGTGGCTGGAGTACATTCAGATTGGAAGGTTGTGACTAGTGGTGTCCAACAAGGATCTGTTCTGGGACCTCTATTACTTGTGATTTTTATTAACGGCCTGGATTTGGGAGAAGAAGGATGGGTTGGCAAGTCTGCAGACAACACAAACTTTGGTGATGTTGTGGATAGTGTAGAGCATTCTCGAAGATTGCGGAGAGACATTGATGGGGTGCAGAAGTGGGCGGAGAAGTGGCAGTTGGAGATCAATAATGAGAAGTGTGAGGTGGTGCCCTTTGACAGGACTGACTCCAAGGCAGATTAAAAAGAAAATTGCCGGATACTTGGCAGTGTGGTGGAGAAGAGGGTTCTGGGGTTAGATGTCTCCAAATCGCTGTAATTTTCGCCACAGGTGGATAGTTTTGTTAAGAAAGCTTATGGGCTGTTAGCTTTCATAAGTCGAGGGATACAGTTTAAAGAGACGCGGAGTAATAATACAGCTCTATAAAACTCTGGTTCGGCCACACTTGGAGTACTGTGTGCAGTTCTGGTCGCCTCACTATAGGAAGGATGTGCAGGCTTTGTAAAAGGTACAGAGGAGATTTGCCAGGGTGCTGCCAGGTTTAGAGTGTCGGATCAGAGATGAAGGGAGCTAGGGCTTTACTCTCTGAAGAGAAGGGGGTTGAGAGGAGACACCCTAGAGAGACAGAAGATATTAAGAGGAATAGAGATAATGGACATGCCCTCTTCCCCAGGGCACCACTGCTCAATACAATTGGACATGCCTTTACGGTAAGGGGTGGGAATTTCAGGGAGGATACTAGAGAAAGGGATTTTACTCAGAGAGTGGCTGGTGCGTGGAATGCACTGGCTGAGTCAGTGGTGGAGGCTGATACACTAGTGAAATTTAAGAGACGAAAAGACAGGTATATGGAGGTATTTAAGCTGGGGTTATATGGGAGGCAGGGTCTAAGTGTCGGCACACATTGTGGGCCAAAGGGACTGTACTTTGCTGTACTATTCTATGCTCCATTTGCTATGATATTCATACCGATGTCATTGGGACCTATATGGACCAGGCCTTCCGGCTGCTCACAAACCCTCTTATGAATCTGAGGGGAGGAATAGTGTTCTGAGGGATGAGGAAGGAAGGGGAGATGACTGGAAAGCCACAGAACGGGAGTTCTGATTGCAGCCTTTGGAACAAAACACGTGAGTTACCATTTCATTGCCCCTATCTCTGACTGGAGTCTGTTTAGTAACCGAAGCACTGACCCATGACTAAGAGTCAGAGACAGATCGAGACTCTCTCAGTACTAGCCCACCACATCCTCTAAGACACAAACACTGAGTAATGCTCCCCCCGGCAATGATACATCACACATCCCCGAGATCAGAAACAGAGTGAAGCCCACTCCACATTGTCACATCTCATAATCCCGGGATCATACACAGAGGTTGGCTCCGTCCTCAACGTCCCATTAAACACTCCCTGGGTCAAAGATCCAGCGAAGCCACCAAGATATTATCCCATCGCACCCCCGAGGTGAGACATGTGAAGTAGTTCCGGCACCATCACAGCACACTCTACTGGAGTGAGAAATATGCGCAACACTCTCCCTCCTCCGTTCTCCCCACTCACCAATAAGCAGACTTTCGGCGTTCTCGCTAAAATCCATGTTGATCACTTCCACTCTACTACCCTCATCTATAGGCCTAGTCACAATAGACAATGTACAATAGACAATAGGTGCAGAAGTAGACCATTCGGCCCTTCGAGCCTGCACCGCCATTCTGAGATCATGGCTGATTATCTACTATTAATACCCGGTTCCTGCCTTGTCCCCATATCCCTTGATTCCCCTATCCATAAGATACCTATCTAGCTCCTTCTTGAAAGCATCCAGAGAATTGGCCTCCACTGCCTTCTGAGGAGAAGAAGTTCTTCTCTGGGAGAAGAAGTTTTCCTTAACTCTGTCCTAAATGACCTACCCCTTATTCTCAAACCATGCCCTCTGTAATTGGACTCTCCAAGCATCTGGAACATATTTCCTGCCTCTATCTTGTCCAATCCCTTAATAATCTTATACGTTGCAATCAGATCCCTTCTCAATCTCCTTAATTCCAGCGTGTACAAGCCCAGTCTCTCTAACCTCTCTGCGTAAGACAGTCCGGACATCCCAGGAATTAACCCTGTGAATCTACTCTGCACTTCCTCTACAGCCAGGATGTCCTTCCTTAATCCTGGAGACCTAAACTGAACACAATACTCCAGGTGTGTTCTCACCAGGGCCTGTACAAATGCAAAAGGATTTCAAAGCTCTTGTACTTAATTCCCTTTGTAATAAAGGTTAACATTCCATTATCCTTCTTCACTGCCTGCTGCACTTGCTCATTCACCTTCAGTGACTGATGAACAAGGACTCCTAGATCTCTTTGTATTTCTTCCTTACCTAACTGTACACCGTTCACATAATAATCTGCCTTCTTGTTCTTACTCCCAAAGTGGATAACCTCACACTTATTCACATTAAATGCCAAGTATCTGCCCACTCACTCAGCCTATCCAAGTCACCCTGAATTCTCCTAACATCCTCATCAAATGCCACACTGCTTAGTATCATCAGCAAACTTCCTGATGTTATTCTCAATGCCTTCATGCTTGTGTCTTCCCTAGTGAAAACAGATCTAAAGTACTTATTAAATTCTCCTGCCATTTCTCTGTTTCCCATAACAATTTCACCCAATTCATTCTTCAAGGGCCCAACATTGTTCTTAACTATCTTCTTCCTCTTCACATACGTAAAAAAGCTTTTGCTATCCTCCTTTATATTCCTGGCTAGCTTGCGTTCGTACCTATTTTTTTCTCCCCGTATTGCCTTTTTAGTTAAGTTCTGTTGTTCCTTCAAAATTTCCCAATCATCTGTCCACCCACTCACCCTAGCTCTGTCATACTTCCTTTTTTTAATGCTATGCAATCTCTGACTTCCTTTGTCAGCCACTGTGGCCCCTTTCCCCCCTTTGAATCCTTCCTTCTCCGGGGGATGAACTGATTTTGCACCTTGTGCATTATTCCCAAGAATACCTGCCATTGCTGTTCCACTGTCTTTTCTGCTAGGATATCCGTCCAATTAACTTTGACCAGCTCCTCCCTTATGGCTCCATAGGCTCCTTTGTTCAACAGCAACACTGACACCTCCGATCTGCCCCTATGCTTCTCAAACAGTAGATAAATACTTATCATATTATGTTCACTATCTCCTAATACTTCTTTACTTCAAGATCGCTTATCAAATCCTGTTCATTGCACAACACTAAATCCAGAATAGCGTTGTCCCTGGTCGGCTCTCGTACAAGCTGTTCCAAGAATGCATCCCGTAGGCACTCTACAAACTCCCTATCCTGGGGTCCAGCACCAACCTGATTCTCCCAGTTCACCTGCATGTTGAAATCCCCCATAACTACTGCGACATTAACTTTGTCACATGCCAATGTTAACTCCCTATTCAACTTGCACCCAATATCCATGCTACTGTTTGGTGGCCTGTAGACAACACCCATTAGGGTCTTTTGGCCCTTACTGTTCCTCAGTTCTATCCACAAGGACTCTACTTCTCCTGATTCTATGTCCCCCCTTGCAAAGGACTGAGTCTCATTCCTCACCAACAGTGCCACCCGACACCCTCTGCCCACAATTCTATCCCTACGATAGCACGTATACCGTTGTACATTCATTTCCCGGGTGTGATCTCTCTGCAGCCATGTCTCCGTTATCCCAACAACATCATAGTTACCCATTGACACCTGAGCTTCAAGCTCATCCGCCTTATTTCTGACACTTCGTGCATTCAGATATAGAATTTTTAGCCCATTTCTCCTCTCTCTGTTTAAATCGTTCCCTATTTTCCTTAAACCAGCTCTACGAACTCCCATCGGGCTATATGCTCCTTGAATTTTGTTGTCCATCTTAAATTTACTTTTTTTTTCTGCGCATTTAACTCCATGTTCCGTCAGACCATCCCTCTGTACATGTGTCCTCCTTATCAGTTGTTCTGCCTCACCTTTCTCGACCACATACTTAATATTCCAGAGCCATGTAGTCCCCAACTGTCCTTTATTCTTTATCTCGCTATGCTCTCTCGCATTCTGGATCCCTGCCCCCTGCAAATTTAGTTTAAACCCCCCCCCCGAGAAGCGCTAGTAAACTTTCCTGCAAGAATGTTAGTAACGCTCCAGTTCAGGTGCAAACAGATGCCACCTTCCCTGGAACAAAGCCCAATTATCTAAAAACCTGAAGCTCTCCCTCCTGCACTAACTTCTCAGCCACGTATTAATCTGTATAATCCATCTGTTCCTTTCCTCACTCGCACGTGGCACAGGCAGCAATCCTAAAATTGTTACCCTGGAGTTCACCTCCGCAAAGAACTCTATCGGGCATGTAAGACACGATCTGCCCTTCACAAAGCAATGCTAACTGTCAGTGATCAGACCATGATTCTATAAATGCCCATAGATTCTATCTCTAAGGAAGTTTTCCAACAACTTTCCCACCACAGACGTAAGGCTCACTGGTCTATAATTACCCTGACTATTCCGACGAGCTTTTTTGGACAAGAAGACAGCATTCGCCTCCCACCAACACTCCAGTATCATTAATTTGCCCTTCCCCAATTTAAAATGTTCCTGTCCACTCTGATGCTATCCTTTTCCATGATAATGCTAAAGGCCCGGGAGCGCTGATCACTGCCCCCCAGACGCTCACCCACTGACAGATCTGTGACCTCACCCTGTTCGTTACCTAATACTAGATCTAGAATGGCATTCCCCCTGGTCGGCTTGTCAACATTCTGTGACAAGAATCCATCCTGGACACATTTAACAAACTGTGCCCAATCTAAACCCTTGGAACTAATCAAGTGCCAATCAATATTAGGTAAGTTAAAGTCACCCATGATAACGACCCTGTTATTTTTGCACCTTAACAAAATTTGCCTCCTAATCTGCTCCTCTGTATCTCTGCTGCTACCAGGGGGCCTATAGAATACCCCCAGTAGAGTAACTGCTCCCTTCCTGTTCCTGACTTACCCCCATACTGACAAAAAAGAGGAACCTGCTACATTACCCAGTCTTTCTGTAGCTGTAATAGTATCGCTGACCAGTAATGCCACCCCTCCGCCCCCTGCCCCCTATCCCTTTTAAAGCACTGAAATCCAGGAATATTGAGAATACATTCCTGCCCTGGTGCCAGCCAAGTCTCTGTAATGGCCAGTACATTACAGAAAGCGCCACAGAGAGGGAGGAAGATGCAAGGAAGGGACGATTGAGGGAGAAAGAATAAGGAAATTGGAAGAACATAGGAAGAGAGGATGGGAGAGAGAGAGGCATGGAAGAAGGGGAAGAGTGAGGGATGACGAGTGAACAGGAAGGTAAAAACGGCGGGATATGTTACCTTTACTATTCAAGTTATTTGCTACCAAACCCCATCCCCTAACCCAAACTCCAGTTGATTCAGAGACTGTGAACTTGAAACCATGGCCCTGGGACAAGCACGCAACACCCAACGAATTAACCGAGCCCCCTCCCATCGAGAAGAAGTCAGATCAACAAATTGCCCTTTTTAGACTCAGCAGCACTTTTCAAAGAAAGCATATATTTAGATATTGAAGTTCACAGGAAACAAACACAAGTTGCGCGTTGTCTGAGGTTAGACTCTCTTCACTCATTGGAACATGAGCTGGGGGTTGTCAGTATTTCAGAGAAGTATTGAAGGCGTGCGGCTATACTGACTGAGCCGTTATACAGACAAGAAAAAATAAAAATAGCAGCGACGTCAGCCCAGCAGACAGAGTTCATCAGTTCCCTCAAAACGCTCCATAACCTTCTGTCTATCATTTTCTCACTTTGCGCCCCTCGCTCTTCCCTCACTATCTCCCTATTTCTCTCTCATGAATGCCTCGAAACCGCTTCAATATCACCCCTCTCTCCAGCTAACTCCTTGTCCCTCCACTCCCTCTCTCTCATCTGCCTTTCTATCTCACTGCCCTCCTCACTGAACCTCTTTTTGTCTCCCCAACCTCTCTACCCCACTTTCTCTCCTCCCACTCTCTCCCGCTCACAGTGAACGTTCACCGGACTGAAATGCGACTGGGCTGCCTGTACCGTTCCCGGGAAAGACGCCGTCCACGGGACAGTGGGGATTAGTTACTTCCTCCACGGTAGGTAAGAGCAGAGGTGACAGAATGGAGTGGGCTTTGGAAATGGTAGTGGGGATAGTGGCTAAGGGGGAAATGTTGCGGTGTGTGTTGTGCTGGAGCTGGTGTGTGTGTGTGCGTCTGAGAGAGAGAGAGAGAGAGAGAGAGAGAGAGAGAGAGAGAGAGAGAGAGAGAGAGAGAGAGAGAGAGAGAGAGAGAGAGAGAGAGAGAGAGAGAGAGTCCAGCCAAATTAGTATGCGCTGGGACTGTGTTTTGAAATCTTGACTCTGTGTCTGATCCCGGCACCGTCCGACCAAACACTCCCCGGATCAATCTTAAGTGCAGCTCCCTGCACACCGTCATATTGCCCACTCCCGGGGTAAGGCACAGAGTGGATCTTCCACCACAGCGCCCCATCGCACATCACCCGGGTCTAACACAAAGGGAATCTCCCTCCACACCGTCCCATCACACTCTCCCGAGGTCCGACGCAGTTTGACGATCGCTACATACGGTCCCAAACACACTCTCCTGTGGTCGGACGCACAGTGAATCTGCCGCCTCACAGTCTGATCTTCACAGTGAATATCGCTCTTCACTCCCTCTCTCCCCTCTCACCAATAAGCATCACGTCAATGTTCCTGTAGTCTCTAACAGTGGCTGGGTGATAAAATGTTTGTGCGAGAGGTGAGGCGAGAGAGGGCAGTGGACAGGTGGTGAGTTTGCAGTCACTGGGAGGAAGAGGTGTGAAACCACACGACTGGACTAAACTCGCAGAGACGCAGAGGAGCAGAGAACCGAGAAATCGATGTCCGGTGGAACTGAGCAGATGTAACAACAAAGCTGGAGTGGGAGCTTCACCCTGTGTCTGACCCCGGGTGTGTGTGATGGGACGGTGTGGAGGGGGATTCAATCTGTGTCTGAACATGGGAGTGTGTGATGGGACGGTGTGGAGGGGGATTCACTCTGCGTCTGACCCTGGGAGTGTGTGATGGGACGGTGTGGAGGGAGATTCACTCTGTGTTTGACTCCAGGAGTATGTGATGGGACGGTGTGGAGTGAGATTCACTCTGTGTCTGACCCCGAGAGTGTGTGATGGGACGGTGTGGAGGGAGATTCACT
The DNA here is from genome assembly GCF_048418815.1 of Hemitrygon akajei. Classification (NCBI taxonomy): domain Eukaryota; kingdom Metazoa; phylum Chordata; class Chondrichthyes; order Myliobatiformes; family Dasyatidae; genus Hemitrygon; species Hemitrygon akajei. The sequence goes on from NW_027331919.1 coordinate 14,738,524, forward strand.
CTGTGTTTGACACCAGGAGTATGTGATAGGACGGTGTGGAGGGAGATTCCCTCTGTGTCTGACCCCGGGTGTGTGTGATGGGACTGTGTGGAGGGAGATTCACTCTGTCTGACCCTGGGAACGTGTGATGGGACGGTGTGGAGGGAGATTCACTCTGTGTGTGACCCTAGGAATGTGTGATGGGACGGTGTGGAGGGAGATTCACTCTGTCTGAATTCGGGTCTGTGTGATGTGACGCTGCGGAGGGAAGATCACATTATTTCTAACCCCGAGAGTGTGTGATGGGACAGTTTGGAGGGAGCTTCACTCTGTGTCTTACCCCGGAAGTTTGTGATGGGACAGTGTGGAAAAAGCTTAAATCTGTGTCTGACCCCGGGAGTATATGATGGGACGGTGTGGAGCGAGATTCATCTGTGTCTGACCTCGGACGTGTGTGATGGGACGGTGTGGAGGTAGATCACATTATTTCTGACCCCGGGAGTGTGTGATGGGACGGTGTGGAGCAACCTTCTCTCTGTGTCTGACCACGGTAGTGTGTGATGAGGTGGTGTGTAGAGAGTTTCACTCTGTTTTCGACCCCGGGGGTGAGGATGCGACGGCGTGCAGGAATATTCTCTAATATTCTGACCCCCGAAATGTGTGATGGGATGGAGTGGAATGAGCTTCACTCTGGTGTAGATACAACTTCCCTGGTCTCACACATACCTCGTCCGCTTTTGAATTTATTTCAAGACGCAGACAGCAGCAAACACGATAGCACTGTCCACCACAGACTCGTACAACATCCACAGCATTGTCCGTCAGATGTTAAAGTACCTCAGTCTCCTCAGAATGTAGAGACGGCTCTGACCCTTCTTGTAGGCAGCCTCAGTGTTCTTTGTCCAGTCAATTATTTTTGTCAATTCGTGTCACCAGGTATCAGTAATACCACAGCGTCCCATCACACATTCCCGGGGTCAGAAACAGAGTGAAGTTGCCTCCACACCGTCCAATTACCCACACCCCGATTTACAAAGAGATTGAAACTCCCTCCCTCCGTCTCTGCCCCACTCACCTTCCGATGGAGACGGTGAGTCCAGTTTTACGAGCTGAACATTCGCGTAAGTCTCCCTCTGTCCTCCTGTCGAGGATCCTCTGCGTCTGAGTTCAGCGAGGGGCAAGAAGTAACCGTTGTCAGAGGAGGCCCGTATGACAAGGGGATCAGACCGACACAAGCGTACAAAAGATGATCAGCTGATAAGGTAAGGAGCCCAGAGCAGCGGAAGGAAGTGCCGGGCAGGAGGGGGATTGGGAGTGTGAGTGGGGTAGTCTGCAGCGATGAGAGCGGCAGAGGGACGAGAAGTGCGAGTGAGGATTTAGAACATAGAACATAAAATAGTATAGCACATTGCAGACCCTTCGGCACACAATGTTGTACCGACCCTCAAACCCTGCCTCACATATAAAACCTCCCACCTTAAATTCCTCCATATACCTGTATAGTAGTCTCTTAAACTTCACTTGTGTATCTGCCTCCACCACTGACTCAGGCAGTGCATTCCTCGCATCAACCACTCTCAGTGAAAAACCTTCCTCTAATATACACTTGAACACCCTCCCCTTACTTTAGAGCCATGTCCTCTTGTACTGAGCAGTGGTGCCCTGGGGAAGAGGCGCTGGCTGTCCACTCTGTATATTCCTCTTAATATCTTGTACACCTCTATCATGTCTCCTCTCATCCTCCTTCTCTCCAGAGAGTAAAGCCCAAGCTCCCTTAATCTCTGATAATAATCCATACTCTAAACCAGGCAGCATCCTGGTAAATCTCCTCTGTACCAGTTCCAATGCTTCCACATCCTTCCTATAGTGAGGCGACCAGAACTGGACACAGTACTCCAAGTGTGGCCTAACTAGAGTTTTAAAGAGCTGCATCATTACATCACGTCACTTAAACTCTACCCCTCGACTATTGAAGCTAACACACCATAAGCTTTCTTAACTACCCTAACCACCTGTGAGGCAACTTTCAAGGATCTGTGGACATGCATCCCCAGATCCCTCTGCTCATGCACACTACCAAGTATCCTGCCATTTACTTTGTACTCTGCCTTGGAGTTTGCCCTTCCAAAGTGTACCACATCACACTTCTCCGTTTTTTTTATATATATTTTTATTATATTTTAAAAACAATTACATACAATGAATAAAATAATAGAGTAATGAAAATTACTTCTAAATTGCACCACATCACACTTCTCCGGGTTGAACTCCATCTGCCACTTCTCAGCCCACTTCTGCATCCTATCAATGTCTCTCTGCAATCTTCGACAATCCTCTACACTATCTACAACACCACCAACCTTTGTGTTGTCTGCAAACGTAACAACCCACCCTTCTACACCCTATATCCAGGTCTTTAATAAAAATCACTTAAAGTAGAGATCCCAGGACAGATCCTTGTGGGACACAACTAGTCACCACTCTCCAATCTGAATGTACCGCTCCAGCACAAGACCCTGCCTTCTGAAGGCAAGCCAATTCTGAATCCAGTTGTCCAATAGTCCCTGGATCTAACGCCTTCTGACTTTCTGAATAAGCCTACCGTGTGGAACCTTGTCAAACGCCTTACAAAAATCCCTGTAGATCACATCCACTGCACTACCCTCATCTATATGGTTGGTCACCTCCAAAGAAATCTATCAGGCTCGTTAGGCACGATCTGCATTCATGTAGCCATGCTGACTGTCCCTGATCAGACCATGTTTCTCGAAATGTCCATAGATCCTATCTCTAACAACCTTTTCCAAGAGCTTTCCCACCACGGACGTATGGCTCACTGGTCTATAATTACCTGGACTATTCCTACTACATTTTTTGAACAAGGGGACAACATTCGCCTCCCACTAATCCTCCGGTACTATTCTCGTGTATAACGAGGACATAAACATCTTAGCCAGAGTTTCAGCAATCTCTTCTCTCGCCATGTGTAGCAGCCTGGGGAATATTCCTTCAGGCCCCGGGGACTTATCAGTCCTAATGTATTTTTACAATTCCAACACCTCCTCTCCCTTAATATCAACATGCACCAGAACATCAACCTCACCGTCATCAAGGTCCCTCTCAGTGGTGAATACAGAAGAGAAGTTTTCATTGAGGACCTCGCTCACCTCCACAGCCTCCTGGCACACCTTCCCACTTGTATCTCTAATCGGTCCTACCTTCACTCCTGTCATCCTTTTGTTCTTCACATAATTGAAGAATGCCTTGGGGCTTTTTTCTTTACACTACCTGCCAAGGCCTTCTCATGCCCCCTTCTTGTTCTTCTCAGCCTCTTCTTAAGCCCCTTTCTTACCACCCTATATTACTCAATAGACGCATCTGATCCTTGCTTCTGAAACCTCATGTGTGCTGCCTTCTTCCATCAGATTAGATTTTCCTCCTCACTTGCTACCCTTGGTTCCTTCACCCTACCATTCATTATCTTCCTCACCTGGACAAATTTATCCCTAACATCCTGCAAGAGATCCTTAAACATCGAGCACATGTCCATAGTACATTTCTCTGCAAAAACATCATCCCAATTCACACCCGCAAGTTCTAGCCTTATAGCCTCTTAATTTGCCCTTACCCAATTTAAAATTTTCCTGTCCTCTCTGATTCTATCCTTTTCCATGATATGCTAAAGGTAAGGGAGCGGTGATCACTGTCCCCCAGATGCTCACCCACTGACAGATCTGTGACCTGACCCAGTTTGTTACCTAATACTAGATCTAGTGTGGCATTCCCCCGAGTCGGCTTGTCAACATTCTGTGACAGGAATCCATCCTGGACACACTTAACAAACTCTGCCCCATCTAAACCCTTGTAACTAATCAAGTACCAATCAATATTAGGGAAGTTAAAGTCGCCCATGATAACAAACCTGTTATTTTTGCACCTTTACAAAATCTGCCTCCTAATCTGCTCCGCGGTATCTCTGCTGCTACCAGGCGGCCTTTAGAATACCCCCAATAGAGGAACTGCTCCCTTCCTGTTCCTGACTTCCATCCATACTGACTCAAAAGAGGATCCTGCTACATTACCCACCCTTTCTGCAACTGTAATAGTATCCCTGACAAGTAATGTCACCCCTCCTACACTTTCCCCCCTCTCTATCCTATTTAAAGTACTGAAATCCAGGAATATTGAAAATCCATTCCGGCTCTGGTTCCAGCCAAGTCTCCGTAATGGCGACTACATCATAATTCCATGTGTGGATCCAAGCTCTCAGTTCATCACCGTTGCTCCTGATGCTTCTTGTATTGAAGTACTGAGAGAGAGGAGAGTGAGGGGTAGGATAGGGGTTGGCGGAAAGGGAGTCCTGGGATACTGGGATTAGAAAGGCGGAGGCGAATGAAAGAAGTTTCGGGCGAGAAGTGAGAGAGAATGGAGAGAGAGGGTGTTGGAAATCGAGAGGGTGGATTCTTGGAGAGAAACTAGAAGAAAGAGTGAGTGAGAAAAGAGACGGCGGTCTTATTGGGGAAAGCAGGAGAGAGAGAGAGAGAGAGAGAGAGAGAGAGAGAGAGAGAGAGAGTGAGAGAGAGAGAGAGAGAGAGAGAGACCGACAGAGACGGGCGAAGGAAGAGATGGAGGAGAGAAAGCGCTACAGAGTGTGGAAGATGCAGGGAAGGGACGATTGAGGGAGAAGGAATAAGGAAATTGGAAGGCCATAGGAAGAGAAGACGGGAGAGAGAAAGGCATGGAAGAAGGGGAAGAGTAAGGATGACGAGTGAACAGGAAGGTAAAAACGGACGGATATGTTGCCTTTACTATTCAAGTTATTTGCTACCAAACCCCATCCCCTAACCCAAACTCCAGTTGATTCAGACACATTGTGAACTTGAGACCTCGGCCCTGGGACAAACACTCAACACCCAGCGAATTAACCGAGCCCCCTCCCACCGAGAAGTATTCAGATCAACAAATTGCCCTTTTTAGACTCAGCAGCACTTATCAAAGAAAGCATATATTTAGATATTGAAGTTCACAGGAAACCAACACACGCTGCGCGGTGTCTGAGGTTAGACTCTCTTCACCCATTGGGCCATAATCTGGGGTTTTTTTTCAGTATCTCAGAGGAGTATTGAAAGCGTGTGGCTGCACTGACTGGGCCGTCAAACAGACAGCAAAATATAAAAATAGCAGTGACGTCACCCCAACAGACACAGTTCATCAGTTCCCTCAAAACGCTCCATCACCTTCTGTCTATCATTTTCACTCTCTGCATCCCTCACTCTCCCCTCACTATCTCCCTATTTCTCTCCCATGAATGCCTCTAAACTGCTTCAATTTTAACCCTCTCTCCAGCTCACTCCTTGTCCCTCCACTCACTCTCTCTCATCTGCCTTTCTATCTCACTGCCCTCCTCACTGAACCTCTTTTTGTCTCCCCACCCTCTCGACCCCGCTTTCTCTCCTCCCACTCTCTCCCTCTCACAGTGAACGTTCACCGGACTGAAAAGTGACTGGGCTGCCTGTACCGTTCCCGGAAAGCTGTCGTCCGAGGGACAGTGGGGAATAGTTACATCCTCCAAGGTAGGTAATTACGGAGGTGAGTGCGTTGTGCTGGAGCTGGTGTGTGTGTGTGTGTGTGTGTGTGTGTGTGTGTGTGTGTGTGTGTGTGTGTGTGTGTGTGTGTGTGTGTGTGTGTGTGTGTGTGTGTGTGTGTGTGTGTGACAGAGAGAGAGAGAGAGAGAGAGAGAGAGGGGGGGGGGAGGGGGATGGTGAGAGAACCTCGGCACCGACCGACCAAACACTCCCCGGGTCAATTTTAAGTGCAGCTCCCTCCACAACGTCACATTGCCCACTCCCGGTGTAAGGCACAGAGTGGATCTTCCACCACAGCGCCCCATCGCACATAACCGGGGTCTAACACAGAACGAATCTCCCTCCACACCGTCCCATTACACTCTCCCGAGGTCAGACACAGTTTGACGATCCCTACATACGGTCCCATCACACTCTCCTATGGTCGGACACACAGTGAATCTGCCGCCTCACAGTCTGATCTTCACAGTGAATCTCGCTCTTCACTCCCTCTCTCCCCTCTCACCAATCAGCAGCACCTCAATGTTCCTGTATTCTCAAACAGTGTCTGGGAGATTAAAAGTTTGTGTGAGACCAGAGGTACAGCTCAGGAGAGAGGAGGAGGCGAGAGAGGGCAGTGGACAGGTGGTGAGTTTGCAGTTACTGGGAGGAAGAGGTGTGAAACCACACGACCGGCCTGTACTCACAGAGACGCAGAGGTGCAGAGAACCGAGAGATCGATATCCGGTGGAAGTGAACAGTTCTAACACCAATGCTGTGGTGGGTACTATACCGTGTGTCTGACCCCGGGAGTCTGTGATGGGACGGTGTGGAGGGAGATTCACTCTGATTCTGACCCCAGGAGTGTGTGATGGGACGGTGTGGAGGGAGATTCACTCTTTGTCTGAACCCGGAATATGTGATGGGACTGTGTGGAGGGAGATTCACTCTGTGTCTGAATTCGGGCGTGTGTGATGGGACGGTGCGGAGGGAGATTCACTCTGTGTCTGACCCCTGGAGGGTGTGATGGGACGGTGTGGAGGGAGATTCACTCTGATTCTGACCCCAGGAGTGTGTGATGGGACGGTGTGGAGGGAGATTCACTCTGTGTCTGACCCCGGGAGTGTGTGATGTGACTGTGTGGAGGGAGATTCATTCTGTGTCTGACCCCTGGAGTGTGTGATGGGACGGTGTAGGGGGAGATTCACTCTGTCTCTGACTCCGGGAGTTTGCGATGGGACGGTGTGGTGGGAGATTCACTCTGTGTCTGACCCCGGGAGAGTGTGATGGGACGGTGTTGAAGTCTCTTACTCTGTGTCTAACGCAGTTCGTACGTTCTGGGACTGTATTTTGGGGTCTTATGGGGTGTTGCAGAGTCTAAAAAGGGCAATCTGTTTCTCTGACGTCTTTCTGATGGGAGGGGGTTCTTTTACTTCGGTTAGTGTCGCGTTCTTGTCCCGGGGACGTGGTTTCTAGAGCGCAGAGGGGTTGAATGAACTGGAGGTTGGGGTCGGGGGTTGGGGGGGTGGGGGTTGGTTGCAAATCTCTCGGCACTGCATGAGTAACAACTTATCCGTCGGTCTTCCCCTCACTGCTTACTCATCATCCTTCACTCTCCCCCTTCTTCCATTTCTTTCTTTCTCCCATCTTCTCATCCTATGTCATTCCATCTTCCATATTCCGTTTCGTTCAATCGTCCCTTCCCTGCTTCCCTCTTCTCTCTCTGCAACACTTTCTCTCCTCCCTCTCTTCCTTCGCCACTCCCTGTCCGTTTATCACTCTCTCTTTCTTAGCTTTCCTCCGTTAGCTCGCCATCTCTTTTCTCAGTCTCGCCCCTAACTTCTCTCCAAGAATCTACGCTGTCTATTTCTATCCCTCTCTCTCTCCATTCTCTGCCACTTCTCGTCCTCTACTTCATTAATTCCGCTCTCTCTTTCTGATCCCTGTAACCCACGCCTGTCTTTCCGCCAAACCCTAACCTTCCCCTCAGTCACCCCGCGCTCTGTACCTCCCCACTCGCACTACTCCCCCACCCCGCCGCTTAATCGCTCCATACCACCCGCTCTCACACCCTCCATCTCTCTCCTGCCTGGCGCTTCCGTCCCCTGCTCTCGGGCCCTCTCTTTGTCAGCAGCCCATCCGGCGTTTGTCTGAGACGGTCTGATCCGCTTGTCAACACAGGCTTCCTCTGACAACGGTTACTTCCCCTCGCTGAGCTCAGAGACGCAGAGGATCCTCGACAGGATGGACGACAGCGGGGCTTACATGAATGTGCAGCTGGTAAAACCGGACTCACCGTCTCCATCAAGAGGTGAGTGCAGCAGAGACGGAGGGAAGGAGTTTCACTCTTTCTAACTTGGGGAGTGGGTAATGTGACGGTGTGGAGGGAGATTCACTCTGTGCCTTACCACGGGAGTGTGTGATGGGACGGTGTGGAAGCAACTTTACTCTGTGTCTAACGCAGTTTGTATGTTCTGGGACTGTGTTTTGGGATCTTGACACTGTGTCTGATCCCGGGAATGTATTTTGAAAAAATGTGTTGGGAATTTCTCTGTATGTCTGACAACAGGATAATTTGCTGGGACAGTGAAGAGGGAACCTCACTCTGTCTCTGACCCGGTGCGTCTGTGTGATCGGACGTTTCGGAGGTATGCTCCCCTTACAACAGACGACGGGAATCTGTGATAAGCCAATGTAAAAGGATACTTCTGTGTCTGACGACCGGCGGATGTAGTAGTCGGTGTGGAGAGAGATACACCGTTCATTGATCCAATTTTCCAGAGCAGACAATGGGGCGAAGCAACATTGTTCTCACTCTGTTTCAAAGCGTCTTGAAATAAATAAAAAAGAGGAAGAGGTATGTGTGATATATCCGCACCAATGTGAACCTCCATACACTCCATCCCATCACATTCTTCGGGGTTCAGACACACAGAAAAGGCTCCCTCCACACCGACCCAACACATACTTCCGAGGTCAGTCACACTGAGAAGCTCCCTCCACACCGTCCATCACACACTGCTGTGGTCAATCACAGAGTGAATCTCCCTCCACACCGTTGTATCACACAATTCCGCGTTCAGAAACAGAGTGAATTTCAATAGACAATAGTTGTAGGAATAGGCCTGCACCGCCATTCTAAGTCCCCAGGTTCTGGACGCCCCCAACATCGTTAACATGTTTCCTGCCTCTAGCGTGTCCAATCCCTTACTAATATTATATGCTTCAATCAGATCCCCTCTCATCCTCCTAAATTCCAGTGTATACAATCCCTGTTGCTCCAATCGTTCAACATATGACAGTCCCGCCATCCCGGGAATCAACCTCCTGAAGCTATGCTGCACTCCCTCAATAGCAAGAATGTCCTTCCTCAAATTTGGAGACCAAAACTGCACACAATACTCCAGGTGCGGTCTTACCAGGGCCATGTGCAGCTGCAGAAGGACCTCTTTACTCCTATACTCAACTCCTCTTGTTATAAACGCCAGCATGCCATTAGCTTTCTTCACTGCCTGCTGTACCTGCATGCTTACATTCAGTGGCTGATGTACAAGAACACCTAGATCTCGTTGTACTTCCCCTTTTCCTAACTTTACACCATTCAGATAGTAATCTGCCTTCCTGTTCTTGCCACAAAAGTGGGTACCCTCACATTTATGCACATTAAACTGCATCTGTCATGCATCTGCCCACTCACCCAACCTGTTAAGCCACCTGTCCTAATATCTCATATTTCACACAGCCATCCAGCTTTGTGTCATCTGCAAATTTACTAATGTTACTTTTCATTTTTTCATCTAAATCATGAATATATGTTGTAAATAGCTGAGGTCACAGCACTGACCCTTGCGGTACCCCACTAGTCACTGCCTGCCATTCTGAAAAAGGACCCGTTTATCCCTACTCTTTGTTTCCTGTTTGATACTAATTTTCTATCCACGTGAGTACCCTACCCCCAATACCATGTCCTCGAATTTTGCCCACTGATCTCCTATTTGGGACCTTATCAAAGGCTTTCTGAAAGTCCAGGTACACTACATCCACTGGCTCTCCCTTGTCCATTCTCTTAGTGACATTCTCAAAAAATTCCAGAAGATTAGTCAAGCATGATTTCCCCTTCGTATATCCATGCTGATCGGGACCGATCCTGTTACTGCTATCCAAATGTGCCGTTATTTCATCTTTTTACAACTCACTCAAGCATCTTCCACACCACTGACGTCAGGCTAACTGGTCTATAATTCCTTGTTTTCTCTCCCCCTCCTTCCTTCAAAAAGTTGTATAACATATGCTATCCTCCAATGCTCGGGAACTGATCCTGGATCCACAGAACATTGAAAAAATGATTAACAATGCGTCTACGATTTCTAGAGTCACCTCCTTAAGTACCCTGTGATGCAGACCATCAGGCCCTAGGGATTTATCAGCCTTCAGTCCCATCAGTCTACCTAACACAATTGTCTGCCTAATGTGATTATCTTTTCATTTCCTTAATTACCCTAGGTCCTCTGGCCACTATTACATCTGGGAAATTGTCTGTGTCTTCCCGAGTGAAGACAGATCCAAAGTATCTGTTCAACTCGTCTGCCATTTCCTTGTTCCCCATAATAAATTCACCGGTTTCTGCCTTCAGCGGCCCAACATTGGTCTTAGCTACTTTTTTTTCCTCTTCAAAAACCTAAATAAGCTTTTTTTACTATCCTCCTCTATATTCTTGGCTCGCTTGCCTTCGTACCTAATCTTTTCTCCAGTATTTCTTTTTAATGATCTTCTGCTGATCTTTAAATGTTTCCCAATCTTCTGCCCTCCCGCTCATCCTTACTATGCTATACTTCTCTTTTATTGTTATACTGTCCTTGACTTCCCTTGTCAGCCAAGGTCGCCCCCTACTCCCTTTATAATATTTCTTCCTCTTTGGAATGAACTGATCCTACACCCTCTGTATTATTCCCAGAAATACCTGCCAATGTTGTTCCACTGTCATCGCTGCTGGGGTATCATTCCAGAAACATTGGCTAGTTCCTCCCTCATGGCTCCATTGTCCGTGTTGTTCAACTGTAATACCGACACTTCCGATTTTCCCTCTTCCCTTTCAAATTTTAGATTAAAACATCATATTATAGTCACTACCTCCTAATGGCTCCTTTACCTCGAGTTCCCTCATCAAATCCGGTTCATTACACGACACTAAATCCAGAATTGCCTTCTCCATGGTTGGCTAAAGTACAATCTCCTCAAAGAATCCATCTCGAAGGCACTCAAAAAACTCAATTTCTTGGGGTCCAGGACCAACTGGATCTCCATCCAACTGAGAATCTCCCTCCACACGGTCCTATCACACACCCATGTGGTCAGAAATATTTTGATCTTCCCTCCACACACTCCCAGGATCGGACACAGTGAATCTCCCCCCACACCGTCCCATCAGACACTCTCAGGATCGGTCACAGTGAATCTCCCCCCACACCGTCCCATCAGACACTCCCGGGGTCAGACACACTGTGTAGCTCCCTCCACACCGTTGCATCACACACACCCGGGATCGGACACAGAGTGAATATCCCTCCACACAGTCCCAAGACACACATCCGGGATCAGACATAGAGAGAATCTCCCTGCACACCGTCCCAACACACACTCCCGGGATCGGACTCAGAGTGAATCACCATCCACACCGTCCCATCAGACACTCCCGGGGTCAGACACACTGTGTAGCTCCCTCCAACAGTCCCACCAAACACTCCCGGGATCGGACACAGAGTGAATCTCCCTCCACACCGTCCCATCAGACACTCCCGGGGTCAGACACACTGTGTAGCTCCCTCCACACAGTCCCACCAAACACTCCCGGGATCGGACACAGAGTGAATCTCCCTCCACACAGTCCCACCACACACTTCCGGGATCAGACATAGAGAGAAGCTTCCTCCACACAGACCGATCAAACATTCCCGAGGGCAGACACAGAGTGAAGGTCATTCCACACCGTCCCATCACACACTTCCGTGATCAGACACAGAGTGAGTCACCGTCCACATCGTCCCATCACAGACTACCGGGGTCAGACGCATAGTGACTCTCCCTCCACACCATTGCATCTGATACTCCCGGGGTCAGACAAAGAGTTAAACGCACTTCATTTCCCTTATTGGACAGGATAGAATCGGAGAGGACAGGAAAATTTTTAATTGGGGAAGGTCAGATTATGAGTCTATAAGGCTAGAACTTGCGGGTGTGTATTGGGATGATGTATTTTCTGGGGAATGTACTGTGGAAATGTGGTCAATATTGTCAGATATCTTGCAGGATGTTAGGGATATGTTTGTCCCGGTGAAGAAGATTATGAGTGGTAGGTTCAAGGAACCATAAGTGACCAGTGAGGTGGAGCATCTAGTCAGGTTTAGGAAGGCAGCATAAATAACTTTTAGGAAGCAAGGGTCATATGTTTCTATTGAATAATACATTGTAACAAGAAAGGAGCTTAAGAAGGGGCTGAGAGGGCAAGAAGGGGGCATGAGAAGGCCTTGGCGAGTAGGGTAAAGGAAATCCCCAAGGCATTCTTCAAATATGTGAAAAACAAAAGGATGACAGGACTGAAGATTGGACCGATTAAAGTTAAAGTTGGGAAGATATTCCTGGAGGCTGTGGAAGTGAGCGAGGTCCTCAATGAATACTTCTCTTCGGTATTAACCAATGAGAGGGAACTTGATGTCGGTGAGGACAACATGAGTGAGGTTGATGTTCTGGAGCATGTTGATATTAAGGGAGAGGAGGTGTTGGAGTTGTTAAAATACATCAGGACGGATAAGGCCCTGGAGCCCGACGGCATATTCCCCAGACAGCTCCTTCATGCGAGGGAAGAGATTGCTGAGCGTCCGGCTGGGGTTTTTATGCCTTCGTTGTCCACGGGAATAGTACTGGAGGTTTTGGAGGGAGGCGAATGTGGTCCACTTGTTCGAAAAAGATAGTAGGGATAGTCCGGGAAATTATAGACCAGTGAGCATTACGTCTGTGGTGGGAAAGCTGTTGGAAAAGATCCTTAGAGATAGAATCTACGGGCTTTTAGAGAATCTTGATCTGAATAAAGAAGTCAGCATAGATTTGTGATGGGAAGATCGTGTCTTACAAGCCGAATAGAGTAATTTGAAGAGGTGACCACGCTTAAAGATGAGGGTAGTCGAGTGGAAATGATCTATGTGGTTTTAGTAAGGCATTTGGCAAAGTTGCACACGGAAGGTTTATTCAGCAAGTCAGAAGGCATGGGATGCAGGGATGTTTGGCCAGATGGATTCGGAATTGGCTTGCCTGTTGAAAGTAGTGGGTCGTGGTGGAGGGTGTAGATTCGGTTTGGAGCGTTATGACTAGAGGTGTCCCTCAAGGATCGGTTCTGGGACCTCTACTTTTCGTGATTTCTTAAACTACCTGGATGTGGAGGTGGAAGGGTGGGCTGACAAGTTGACAGACGACACAAAGGTGGGTGCTGTTGTGGATAGTGCAGAGAATAGCCCAACATTGCAGAGAGACATTGATAAGATGCGGAAGTGGGCTGAAATGTGGCAGATGGAGTTCAACTCGGAAAAGTGTGAGGTGGCACACTTTGTAGCGACAGATTCCAAGGTTGAGTACAATGTAAAAGGCAGGATACTTGAAAGTGTGGAGGAGCAGAGGGTTCAGGATGTACATGTCCCCAGATCCCTGAAAGTTGCCTCAAAGGTAGATAGGGTAGTTAAGAAAGCTTATTAAGTGTTAGATTTTATAAGTCGAGGGATAGAGTTTAATAGTCGCGGTGTAATGATGATGCTCTTTAACACTCTGGTTAAGCCACAGTAGCAGTGTCCATTATCCTGTCGCCTCACTATAGAAAGGATGTTGAAGCATTGGAAAGGGTACAGAGGAGACTGACCAGGATTCTACCTAGGAATTCTCTGTCACAGGAAAAGCGACCAGTTCATTTGCTATATTTAAGAGAGAGTTAGATATGACTCTTCTGGTTAAAGGGATCAGGGGATATGGAGAGAAGGCAGAGACAGGGATCTGAGTTGGATTATCAGCCATGATCATACTGAATGGCGGTGTAGGCTCGAAGGGCCGAACGGCCTACTGCTGCACCTATTTTCTATGATTAGAGAGTATGGATTCTGATCAGAAATTAAGGGAGCTAGGGTTTTACTCACTGGAGAGAAGGAGGATGAGAGGAGACATGATAGAGGTATACAAGTTATTAATAGGAATAGATACAATGGACAGCCAGCTCCTCCTCCGCAGGGCAGCTCTGCTCAACACAAGAGGGCATGGCTTTAAGGTAAGCGGGGGGTAAGGGGAGTAAGTTCAAGAAGGATACTACTGGAAGATTTTTCTTTTAACTCAGAAAGAGTTTAGTGCGTGGACTGCACTATCTCAATCAGTGATAGAAGCAGATATTCCAGTGAAATTTAAGAGAATATTAGACAGGTATATGGAGGAATTTAAGATGGGGGTTATATGGGATGAAGGTTTTGAGGATCGGCATCATTGTGGGCCGAAGAGCCTGTACTGTGCGGTACTGTTCTATGCTTTATGTTCTATACCGACCCATCACACACTCCCGGGATCAGACACAGTGTAAGACTCACTCCACACCGTCCCATCACACACTCCCGGGGTCAGACACAGAGTGAATCTCCCTCCACACCGTCCCATCACACACTCCAGGGGTCAGACACAGAGTGAATCTCCCTCCACAGTGTCCCATCATACACTGCCGGGGTCACACACAGAGTGAATCTCCCTCCACACCGTCCCATCACACACTCCCGGGATCTGACACATAGTGACGCTCCCTCCAAACCGTCCCAACAGACTCTCCCGCGGTCAGACACAGAGTGCAGCTCCCTGCACACTGTCCCAACACACACTCCTGGGGTCACACACAGAGTGAATCTCCCTCCGCACTGTCCCATCACACACTTCCGGGGTCAGACACAGAGTGAATCTCCCTTCACACCGTCCCATCACGGAGTTAGTAGTCGCCTCACAGACCGATAACACTGTAACGCACAGAGAAACAGAGCGAAAATCCCACTTCACTCCATCTCTCGCCTTTCACCAATCACCAGTTTTTCAGGGTTCCTGTAGTCTCCAACAGTGTGTCTGTCTCAGAGATAATAAATGTGTCTGAGACCAGAGGTAGAACAGATAAGGGACGGGGAGGGGCGAGCGGGCTGTGGACAGGTGTTGAGTTTGCAGTTACTGGGAGGAAATGTTGTGAAACCACACGACCGGCCTGTACACACAGAAACGTAGAGAAGCTGAGAAACGAGAAATCGATTTCCTGTGGAAGTGAGCAGAAATAACTCCAACGTTGTGCAAGGAGCTTGACCATGTGTCTGACCCCGAGAGTGTGTGATTGGACGATATAGAACATAGATCAGAAAACAACACCTCACATTACAGGCCCATCGGCCCACAATTTTGTGCCGACACTTATACTCTGCCTCCCATTAAAACCAACAATGTAAATTCCTGCATATAGCTGTCTATTAGACTCTTAAATTTCATTAGTGTATATGCCTCCACCACGTAGTGCAGTCCAAGCACCAAGCAATCTCTGAGTAAAATACCTTCCTCTAATACCCCCTTGATATTTGCTCCCCTTACCTTAAAGCTATGTCCTCTTGCATTGAATAGTGGTGCCCTGTCCACTCTATCTATTTCTCTTAATATCTTGTATAGCTCTAGCAGATCTCCTCTCATCCTCCATCTCTCCAGAGAGTAAATCCCCAGCTCCCTTAATCTCTGATTATACTGCGTACATTCTAAACCAGTCAGCAGACCAGTACATTTCCTCTGTACCCTTTCCAACGCTTCCGCATCCTCCCTATAGGGAAGCGACCAGAACTGGAATAACCCGCGACTCTTAAACTCTATCCCACGACTTATGAAAGCTAACTCTCCACTGGATTTTGTAACTGCCCTGTCTACTGTGAGGCAACTTTCAGGGATCTCTGGAGATGTACTCCCAAAACCCTCTGCTCCTCCACACTCCCAAGTATCCTGCCATTTACTTTGTACTCTGCCTTGGGGTTTGTCCTTCCGAAAGTGTACCATCTCACACTTCTCCGGGTTGAACTCCAGCTGCCACAACTCAGCCCACTTCTGCATCTTATCAATGTCTCTCTGCAATCTTCGTCAATCTACTAAACTATCCACGACACCACCAACATTTGTGCCGTCTGCAAACGTACCAATCCACCCTTCTACCCCCACATCCAGGTCGTTATTAAAAATCACAAAAATTAGAGATCGCCGAATTGATCCTTGTTGGACACCACTAGTCACAACATTCCAATCTGAATTTACTCCCTCCACCACGACACAACGCTCAGATTTCTGCAGCCAAGGCAATTCTGAACCCACCGGGACTTACTTCCCTAGATCCTATGACTTCTGAATTTCTGAATAAGCCTATCATGTGAAACCTTGTCAATTTATATGTAGATCACATCCACTGCACTACCTTGATCTATATGCCTGTTCAGCTCCTCAAAGAACTCTATCAAGCTTGTTAGGCACGATCTGCTCTTCACAAAGCCATGCGGACTGTCCCTGATCAGACCATGATTCTCTAAATGTCCATAGATCCAATCTCTAAGTATCTTTTCCAACAGCTTTCCCACCACGGACTTAAGGCTCACTGGTCTATAATTACCCGGATTATCCCTGTTAACCTATTTGAAGAAGGGGACAACATTCGCCTCCCTGCAGTCCTGCGGTACCATTCCCGTGG
Organism: Hemitrygon akajei; assembly: GCF_048418815.1. NCBI lineage: Eukaryota > Metazoa > Chordata > Chondrichthyes > Myliobatiformes > Dasyatidae > Hemitrygon > Hemitrygon akajei. The sequence goes on from NW_027331919.1 coordinate 14,754,832, forward strand.
ACAACGAGGACGGAAAGATCCAAGCCATAGGCTCAGCAATATCTTCCCTCACATCGTGGAGCAGCATGGGTAATATTCCGTCAGGCCCGGTGACGTATCCGTCCTAAAGTATTTTAACAACTCCAACAGCTATTCTTCGGTATCGGGGTTTTCCTTTACGCTACTCGCCAAGGCCTTCTGATGCCCCCTTCTTGACATCCTCAGTTCCTTCCTAAGCTCCATTCTTGCTGCCCAATATTCCCCAATAGACCCATCTGATCCCTGCTTCCTAAACCTCTTGTATGCTGCCTACTTCCACCTGACTAGTTTCTCCAACGCACCGGTCACCATGGCTCCTTCACTATACCGTTCTTTATCTTCCTCACCTGGACAAACTTAACCCTAAAATCCTGCAACAGATGCCTAAACGTCGAACAAATGTCCACAGAACATTTCCCTGCTGAAACATCATCCCATTTCACACACGCATGTTCTAACCTTATAACCACATAATCTGTCGTTCCCCTCTTTAAAAATTCTGTGTCCTCTCTGTGTTTACTCTTATCCAAGAGGCAAATGGTGGCAGTTAAACTCTCTGTCTGATATCGGTGCTGTGTAATGGGACAGAGTGGAGGGAGATTCACCATCTGATTTGACCCCAGGAATACGTGATCAGACGTTAAGGATAGAGTTTCAATGCTTATCTGATCCCGGGAGCGTGTGGAGGGAGCTTTACTCTGTATCTGACCCCGGTACAGTGTCCTTGGACTGTGTGGAGGAAGCTTCACTCCGGGTCTAACCCCGGGAGTGTGTGATGGGACGCTGTGTAGGGAGCTTTACTCTGTGCCTCACCCCAGTACTGTGTCATGGGACGGTGTGGAGGGCATTCACACTGTGTCTGATCCCGGTACTTTTTCTTGGGACGTTGTGGAGGGAGCTTCACTCCGGGTCTAACACCTGGAGTGGGTGGTGGGACGGTCTGGAGGGAGCTTCACAGTGTGACAGACAACGAGAGTTTGTGATGGTACGTTGTGGAGGGTGATTTTCTGAGCGTCCGACCCCCGAATTATGAAATGGGATCTTGTGGAGAGAGCTTCAGTCTGGCGTATACGTATCACATCCCCGGCGTTAGTAACGTTTTTTGATGTCTGTATGACGGCCCAGTCAGTGTAGCTGCACGCTTTCAATACTTCTCTGAAATACTGACATCCCCCAGTTATGTTCCAATGGGTGAAGAGAGTAAGACACAGAGTGTTGCTACCTCCACACCATCCAAACATAGAACACCAGGGTCGAGCTCAGAGTGAAGCTCACTCCGCTCGGTCCCCTCACACCCCCCAGGGATGAGACACAGAGAGAAGCGCCCTACACCCTTCCCCTCACACAATCCCGGGATCAGACACAGAGTGAAACTCTCGCAGCACCGTCCCATCACACACTCCCGGGATCAGTCACAGAGTGAATCTCCCTACACACCGTCCCATCACACACTCCCGGGGTCAGGCACAGAGTGAATCTCCCTCCACACTATCCCATCACACACTACCGGGGTCAGACACAGAGTGAATCTCCCTTCACACCGTCCCATCACACACTCCCGGGGTCAGACACAGAGTGAATCTCTCTCCAGACTGTCCCACCACACACTCCCGGTGTCAGACACAGAGTGAATCTCCCTCCACACCGTCCCATCTCACACCCCCGGGGTCAGACACAGAGTGCAGCTCCCTCCGCACCTTCCCATCACACACTCCCGGGGTCAGGCACAGTATTAATCTCCCACCACACCGTCCCATCACACGCTTCCGTGGCCAGATACAGAGTTAGTAGCCGCCTCACAGACCGATAACACAGTAACGGGCAGAGAAACAGAGCGAAAATCCCTCTTCACTCTATCTCTTGCCTCTCACCAATCACCAGTTTTTCAGGGTTCCTGTAGTCTCCAACAGTGTGTCTGTCTCAGAGATAATAAATGTGTGTGAGACCAGAGGGAACAGCTGAGGGAGGGGGAGGGGAGAGCGGGCTGTGGACAGGTGGTGAGTTGGCAGTTACTGTGAGGAAATGGTGTGAAACCACACGAACGGCCTGTACACACAGAGACGTAGAGAAGCTGAGAAACGAGAAATCGATTTCCGGTGGATGTGAGCAGAAATAACTCCAACGTTGTGCAAGGAGCTTGACCATGTGTCTGACCCCAAGAGTGTGTGATTGGACAGTATAGAACATAGTACAGAAAACAACACCGCTCATTACAGGCTCTTCGCTCACAATGTTGTGCCGACACTTATACTCTGCCTCCCATTAAAACCAACAATGTAAATTCCTGCATATAGTTGTCTATTGGACTCTTAAATGTCATTAGTGTATGTGCCTCCACCACTGACTCAGGCAGTGCAGTCCACGCACCAAGCAATCTCTGAGTAAAATACCTTCCTCTAATACCCCGTTGATCTTTGCTCCCCTTACCTTAAAGCTATGTCCTCTTGCATTGAATAGTGGTGCCCTGTCCACTCTATCTATTTCTCTTAATATCTTGTATACCTCTAGCAGGTCTCCTCTCATCCTCCATCTCTCCAGAGAGTAAATTCCTAGCTCACTTAATCTCTGATCATAATGCGTATCCTCTAAACCAGTCAGCATAACGGTAAATCTCCTCTTTACCCTTGCCAATGCTTCCACATCCTCCCTATAGGGAAGCGACCAGAACTGGAATAACCCGCGACTCTTAAACTCTATCCCTCGACTTATGAAAGCTAACTCTCCACTGGATTTCGTAACTACCCTGTCTACTGTGAGGCAACTTTCAGAGATCTCTGGATATGTATCCCCAGATCTCTCTGCCAAGTATCCTGCCATTTACTTTGTACTCTGCCTTGGGGTTTGTCCTTCCGAAAATGTACCATCTCACACTTCTCCGGGTTGATCTCCATCTGCCAGTTCTCAGCCCACTTCTGCATCCTATCAATGTCTCTATGCAATCTTCGACAATCTTCTATATTATGCACGACACCAACAAACTCTGTGCCGTCTGCAAACTTACCAACGCGCCCTTCTACACCCACATCCAGGTCTTTATTAAAAATCACAAAAGTAGAGATACCCGAACCGATCCTTGTGGGACACCACTAGTCACTACATTCCAATCAGAATTTACTCCCTGTACAACAACGCTCGCGTTTCCGCAGCCAAGCCAATTTTGAACCCACCTGGACTTACTTCCAAAGATCCTATGACTTCCGACTTTCTGAATAAGCCTATCATGTGAAACCTTGTCAAAATATATGTAGATAACATCCACTGCACTACCCTGATCTATATGCCTCGTCACCTCCTCAAAGAACTCTCTCAGGCTTGTTAGGCGAGATCTGCTCTTCACAAAGCTATGCTGACTGTCCCTGATCAGACCATGATTCTCTAAATGTCCATAGATCCAATCTCTAAGAATCATTTCCAACAGCTTTTCCACCACAGACGTAAGGCTCACTTGTCTATAATTACCCGGAATATCCCTATTAACCTATTTGAAGAAGGTGACAACATTCGCCTCCCTGCAGTCGTGCTGTACCATTCCCGTGGACAACGAGGACATAACGATCCTAGCCGGAGGCTCAGCAATATCTTCCCTCACCTCGTGGAGCAGCCTGGGTAATATTCCGTCGGGCCCGGTGACGTATCCGTCCTAAAGTATTTTAACGACTCCAACAGCTATTCTTCGGTATTGGGGTTTTCCTTTACGCTACTCGCCATGGCCTTCTGATGCCCCCTTCTTGCCATCCTCAGTTCCTTCCTAAGCTCCATTCTTGCTACTCAATATTCCCCAATAGACCCATCTGATCCCTGCTTCCTAAACTTCATCTATGCTGCCTACTTCAACCTGACTAGTTTCTCCAACGCACCTGTCACCATGGCTCCTGCACTCTACCATTCTTTATCTTCCTCACCTGGACAAATGTAACCCTATTATCCTGCAACAGATGCCTAAACTTCGTACAAATGTCCATAGAACATTTCACTGCTGAAACATCATCCCATTTCACACATGCATGTTCTAACCTTATAGCCTCATCATCTGTCGTTCCCCTCTTAGAAATTCTGTGCCCTCTCTGTTTTTGCTCTTATCCATGAGGCAAATGGAGACAGTTAAAGACTTTATCTGATATCGGGGTTGCGTAACGGGACGGCGTGGAGGAGATTCACCATCTGTTTGACCGCAAGAATACGTGATCAGACGTTAAGGAGAGAGTTTCAATGCTTATTTGATCCCGGGACCGTGTGATGGGACGCTGTGGAGGAAGCTTTACTCTGTGTCTGACCCCAGTACTTTGTACTGGTACGGTGTGGAGAGAGCTTCACCGGGTCTAATTCAGGGAGCGTGTGATGGAAAGGTGTGGAGGGAGCTTCACTCCGGGTATAACCCCTGGAGTGGGTGGTGCGACTGTGTGGAGGGAGATTCACTCTTTGTCTGACCACGGGAGTGTGTGATGAGACCGTGTGAAGGGAGCTTCTCAGTGTGACAGACACCGAGAGTGTGTGATTGGACGTTTTGGAGAGAGTTTCTCTGAGTGTCTGACCTCCGAATTATGAAATGTGTTCGTGTGGAGGGAGCTTCAGTCTGGCGTGTACGTATCACATTCCCGGCGTCAGTAAAGTTTTTTGATGTCTGTATGACGGCCCAGTCAGTGTAGCAGCACGCTTTCATTACTTCCCTGAAATACTGACAACCACCAATCATGTTCCAATGGGTTAAGCGAGTAAGACACAGAGTGCAGCTACCTCCACACCATCCCATCATAGAACCCCAGGGTCGAGCTCAGAGTGAATCTCCCTCCTCACCGTCCCCTCACACACCCCCGGGAACAGACACAGAGAGAAGCACCCTCCACACAGTCCCATCACACAATCCCGGGGTCAGACACAGAGTGAATCTCTCTCCACACCGTCCCTTTACACACTCCCGTGGTCAGACAAATGGTGAAGCGTTGGTGTTATTTCTGCTCTCTTCCACCGGATATCGATCTCTCGGTTCTGAGTTTCTGTGTTACAGGCCGGTCGTGCAGTTTCACACCAATTCCTCTCAGTGACTGCAAACTCACCATCTCTCCACAGACCCCCCTCCCCTCGCCCTCCCTCCTCAGCTCTACATGTGGTCTCACGGAATCTTATTATTTCTGAGACAGACACACTGTTGGAGGCTGAAGTGCCGTTTATTGGAGAGATGGGAGAGAGGGAGGGAAGAGGGAAAGTTGCTCAGTTGCTGAATCCGTTTTGTGTTATCGGACTGTGAGGCGGCAGGTTGACTCTGTGTCTGACCCCGGGAACATTTGAAAGGACGGTGTGGAGGGAGATTCACGCTGTGTCTGACCCCGGGTGTGTGTGAAGGGACGGTGTGGAGGGAGATTCACTCTATGTCTGATCCCTGGAGCCTGTGATGGGACTGTGCGGAGGGAGATTCAATCTGTGTCTAACCCCGGGAGTGTGTGATGGGACGGAGTGGAGGGAGCTTCACTGCGTGTCTGACCCCGGGAGTGTGTGATGGGACGGTATGGAGGGAGAGTCACTCTGTGTCTGACCCCGGGATTGTGTGATGGGACGGTGTGGAGGGAGATTCTCTCTGTGTCTGACCCCGGGAGTGTGAGATGGGACGGTGTGGAGGGAGATTCACTCTGCGTCTGACCACGGGAGTGTGTGAATGGACGGTATGGAGGGAGATTCACTCTGTGTCTGACCCCGGGAGTGTGTGAATGGACGGTATGGAGGGAGATTCACTCTGTGTCTGACCCCGGGATTGTGTGATGGGACGGTGTGGAGGGAGATTCTCTCTGTGTCTGACCCCGGGAGTGTGAGATGGGACGGTGTGGAGGGAGATTCACTCTGCGTCTGACCCCGGGAGTGTGTGAATGGACGGTATGGAGGGAGATTCACTCTGTGTCTGACCCCGGGAGTGTGTGAATGGACGGTATGGAGGGAGATTCACTCTGTGTCTGACCCCGGGAGTGTGTGAATGGACGGTATGGAGGGAGATTCACTCTGTGTCTGACCCCGGGAGTGTGTGAATGGACGGTGTGGAGGGAGCTTAACTGCGTGTCTGACCCCGGGAGTGTGCGAATGGACGGTATGGAGGGAGATTCACTCTGTGTCTGACCCCGAGAGTTTGAGATGGGACGTTGTGGAAGCAACTTTACTCTGTGTAGGACGCAGTTTGTATGTGCTGGGGCTGTGTTTTGGGATCTTGACTCTTTTTCTGATCCCGGGCATGTTTTTTGGGAATTGTGCTGTGATCTTCTCTATATGTCTGATAACAGGATTATTTGATGGGACAGTGCAGGGGGAGCTTAACTCTGTCTCTTACCCGGCGAGTCTGTGTGATCGGTCTGTTTGGTGGGATCTCCACTTTACACCTGACACCGGGAATGTATGATGGGCCGATTTAAATGATTCCCATTCTGTTTCTGACTACCGACGGATATAATGGACGGTGTGGTGTGGTGAGAGATTCGTCCGTTTTTCCAGAGCAGTCGGTGGGGCGGTGTTTTAACACTGTTTCTAAGCGTCTTGAAATAAATTCAAAAGTGGAAGAGGTAAGTGTGATATATCCTCTCCAGAGTGAAAAACACTCCACTCCAACCCATCACATATATCGGGGCTCAGACACAGTGTGAATCTCCCTCCGCACCGTCCCATCACACACTCCCGGGGTCAGATACAGAGTGAAACATTTTCCACACCGTCCCATCACACACTTCCGGCGTCAGACACAGAGTGAATCTCCCTCCACATCGTCCCATCACACTCTCCCGGGGTCAGACACAGAGTGAATCCCCCTCCACACCGTCCCATCACACACTCCCGGGGTCAGATACAAAGTGAAACCCTCTCCACACCGTCCCATCACACACTTCCGGCGTCAGACACAGAGTGAATCGCCTGCCACATCGTTACATTCCATACTCCCAGGGTCAGACTGAGAGTTTATCTCCCTCCACTTCCCTCATGGAAAAGCATAGAATCAGAGAGGACAGGAAAAAAGAATAATTGGGCAATGGCGAATTATGAAGCTATAAGGCTAGAACTTGCGGGTGTTAATTGGATCCGAGGTATAACGTCTCCATAACTCAGGCATTCGAGACTGAATGTGCTCGTAAATTCCTCTGCACTGTCTCTAGCTCAGTGGCATCTTATCTAGATAAGGACGACGGCAACGGATCACTCTACTCCAAGTGTAGCTTCACTGACGTGTTGTACAATTCCAACGTGACCCCCCTACTGCTGTAATCATTACCCATATCTATATGCGACTCCACTTTCAGACAACTGTGTACTTGTACCCCTGGGCTCCACTGTTCGACAACACTCCCCAAGGTCCCTGTCTTCCCATGACTCCACTTTCAGAGAACCGTGTCCCTGTGCCCTTGGGTCCCTCTGTTGTACAACACTCCCCAGTGTCCCTGTCTATCTGTGACCACACTTTCATATAAACGTATCCCCGCACCCCGGGGTCTCCTTGTTCAACAACACCCCCCAAGGTCCCTGTCTACCTGTAACCAGTATAGAACACCGGCCTCACTGACATACTTCCTGTTCTGTTCCTCACAGGCAGCTCACCTCGCCTCGACCCGTTATCGCTGGAGCCCGAATGTACCAAAGTCCCACCACTCTGTCTCAGATCACTCCTTTGATAACCACTCCTTTGGTGAACGCTCCTCTGGGCTGTGTCTCCCTTTTGAGCCGGAACCTACCCAACTCACGAGGGTTGCTCCGGTTTTAGCCAATGACAGGCCACGTACAATGGACTCACGCTCTCGAAGCCCCCTTTTTAAATAAGCGCAGCAGACCTGCGAGAAATTCTCCTCCGTAAAGCTCTGTTGACAACGCCGATGGGCAACGTATATTCTCCACCGGTCTCTCCTCCTTTTATTTCTCTCTCTCATTCTCTCAGACGGACCAAACTCCACCTACTCAGTGCTGAAACTTCCAAAAGAAGAACATCTCAGTGAAGGGTACGAAGATCCTCCCATTGCATCGGGACCCGCGGGAATGTCAGTGGCTGCACAGGCAGGTCAGAGTTCACAATAATGACATCACTCTAAAGGGGTCACGTGCTTTACGCACAAGTCTTCAGGTTCTAATGCATCTGCTTCGACCACTTCCTCTGGCAGCTGAATCTCACAGACGGACCACTGTCTGGGTAAAAACAAAAATGTCACTCTTGTTCCCAGTTACATCACGTACTGCTATCACATTATCCCTGAGAGCTTTGGTCCTGCATTCTACAAGCCTAGAGAATAATGACTCTGTGCATTCACCTTGTCTATGCCCCATGTGGTTTTATACAACTCTGTAAGGTCAGCTCTGCGATCCGCGGTATAACGTCCCAAAGTGCCTCACTTATCTCCTTAACTCAGTCACTGCAATATCCTCGTAAATCTTCTCCAATTTCAGGGAACCGTGTACCTGTACCCCTGGTACTCTCTGTTCCACTACACCCTCAACGGTCCCTGTACAGTTGTGACTCCACTTTCAGTGAGAGAAGCCATTTTTATTAACTGAACCGGGGGAGGTGGCTGGACTGCGGAGGCGCGTGACGTAAAGCGCCAAAGGTTTTTAAATTAAAGACTGGGAAATACAGCGGCCATTGTCGGAGTGGACTGAGTCAGAGTGGGACGGCTTTGACTCAACTGGCTTCGGCGTGAACAGGCAGAGGCGAGGGTAGGTTTCGCTATGTTTTGATTTGTTTGCTTACGGCAGAGAGAATAACAGGACGGATATTGGAATGCTACTCTTGCAGGATGTGGGAAGCCAGGGAGACATCTGGTGTCACTGACAACGATACCTGCAAGCACTGCATCCAGCTGCGGCTCCTAACAAACCGCATAAGGGAACTGGAGCAGGATCTGAATGACCTCCTCATTAGGGAGAATGAGGAGTTTATAGATAGTAGCTACAGGAAGGCAGTTAGCCAAAGGAGCGGCGCACAGTTACCGTCAGGCGAGGTAAGGGAAAATGGAAGGCACAACAGGGCTCCCCCTGTGGCCATTCCCCTGAACGACAAGTGCACCGATTTGGATACTGTTGGGAGGATAACTTACCTGGGACGAACTGCGGAAGCCGGATCTCTGCCACTGAGTCATGTTCTGCAGTCCAGAGAGAGGGAGGAGGAAGAGGAGTGCGGTAGTGATAGGGAACTGGATAGTTAGAGGTACAGTCAGGAGGTTCTGTGGTCGCGACAGAGACTTTCGGATGGTTTGTTGCCTCCCAGGTGCCAGGGTCAGGGATTTCTCTGATCGAGTGCACTGCATTCTGAAATGGGAGGTTGAGCAGCCAGATGCCATGGTTCACATCGGTACCAATGACGTAGGAAGAAAGAGTGAGGAGGTACTGAAGAGTGAGTATATAGAGTTTCGTAGGAATTTAAAAAGCAGGACCTCGAGGGTAGTAATATTTGGATTGCTACCTGTGCCACGTGCCAGTAAGGGTAGGAATAGGATGCACTGGAGGATGAACACGTTGCTAAGGAACTGGTGTAGGGGGCAGGGTTTCAGATTTCCGGAACATTGGGAACTCTTCTGGGGCAGGTGAGACACTTATGAGAGAAAAGGATTACACTTGAACTGCAAGGGAACCAATATCCTTGCAGGGAGGTTTTTTAGTACTATTGGCGGGATGGGAGGAGTGTTTAAACTTGATTTGCAGGGGGACGGGAACCAGAGTGCTAGAGCAGATCGTGGAGCGGTTGTGAAAATAAATGATGTTAAATTTTCATGCAAAGTCACAAATAGAAGGTTTGCGTTTGGTGGTAAACATCTTCCGAGGTGTGTCTATTTCAATGTCAGGAGTATTGTGGGGAAGGCTGACGAGCTGAGGGCGTGGATTGACACGTGGAATTATGACATTGTAGCCATTAGTGAAACTTGGCTACAGGAGGAGCAGTGTTGGCATCTTAATGTTCCAGGGTTCCGATGTTTCAGACGTGATAGAGGCAGAGGGAGGTGGCATTGCAAGTCAGGGAAAATGGTACAGCAGTGCTCAGGCAGGACAGATTAGAGGGCTTGTCTACGAGGCCATATGTGTGGAGCTGAGGAAACGGAAAAGTAAGACAACATTAATGGGCTTGTATTATAGACCACCCAATAGTCAGCAAGAATTGGAGGAGCAAATCTGCATAGAGACGGCAGACAGCTGCAGGAAACATGAAGTTGTAATAGTAGGGAATTTCAGTTTTCCACTTATTGATTGTGACTCCCATGCTGTTGAAGGTCCAGACGGGTTAGAATTTGTAAAATGTATTCAGGAACGTTTACTGAATCAATATGTAGAGTTTCTGACTAGAGAGGATGCAATATTAGCTCTCCTATTAGGAAACGAGTTAGGACAGGTGACAGTGGTGTGTGTGGGGGTACACGGTGGTTCCAGTGGTCATAACACCATTCGTTTCGACTTCATCATGTAAAAAGGTAGATCTGGTCCTCGGGTTGAGGTTCTAAACTGAAAAAGGCCAAATTTGAATAAATTATAAAGTATCTAAAAAGCGTGGATTGGGACAGGTTGTTCTCTGGCAAGCATGTGATTGGTAAGTGGGAGGCCTTCAAAGGAGAAATTTTGAGAGTGCTGAGATTGTATGTTCCAGTCAGGATTAAAACCAAAGTGAATAAGAATAAAGAACTTTGTTTATCAAGGGATGCTGGAAATCTGATAAAGAAGAGGGGAGAGATGTATGACATGTGTAGGAAACAGAGAACAAAAGTAAGGTGTTTGAGGAGTATAAAAAGTGCAAAAATACTTAAGAAAGAATTTAGGAGAGCTAAAAGAAGACATGGGGTAGTTTTTGGCAGTCAAGGTGAAAGAACATCTAAAGAGCTTCTACAGTTATATTAAGAGCAAAAGGATAGTAAGAGATAAAGTTGGTCATCTTGAAGATCAGAGTGATCGGCTATGTATGGAACCAATAGCAATGGGGGAGATTTTAAATGGCATTTCTGCGCCTGTAATTACTAAGGAAACCTGCATAGAGTCAATGGAAATAAGGTAAACAAGTTGTGAGGTTATGGAGCCTATACAGATTGAAGAGGACGAGGTGCTTGCTATCATGAGGCAAATCAGAGTAGATAAATCCCCAGGACCTTGACGGAGACTAGTGCTGAAATTGCAGGGGCCCTGGTAGATATATTTAAAATGTCGGTATCTACGCGTAAGGTGCCGGAGGATTGGAGGATAGCTCATGTTGTTCCGTTGTTTAAAAAAGGCACGAAAATTAATCCGGGAAATTAATAACCGGTAGGTTTGACGTCGGTAGTAGGGAAATTATTTGAAGACGTACTCAGATTTAGGATCTACAAGTATTTCGATAGACAGGGACATATTAGGGAGAATCAACACGGCTTTGTGCGTGTTAGCTCATGTTTAACAAATCTATTGGAGTTTTCCGAGGAGGTTACAGGGAAAGTGGATGAAGGGAAGGCAGCGGATGTTGTCTACATGGACTTCAGAGAGACCGTTAACAAGGTCCCGTATGGGAGGGTAGTTCGGAAGATTCAGTCGCTCGGTATACAGGGTGAGGTAGTAAATTGGATTAGACATTGGCTCAATGTGAGAAGCCAGGGAGTGGTAGTGGAGGATTGCTTCATTGAGTGGAGGCCTGTGACTAGTGGTGTGCCACAGGGATCAGTGCTGGGTCCATTGTTATTTGTCATCTATATCAATGATCTGGATGATGAGATCAATTGGATCAGCTAATTTGCTGATGATACACAGCTTGGAGGTGCAGTGGACAGTGAGGAAGGTTTTCAAAGCTTGCAGAGGGATCGGGACCAGCTGGAAAAATGGGCTGAAAATGGCAGATGGAGTTTAATTGAGACACGTGTGAGATATTCACTTTGAAAGATAAAACAAGATAGAACATACAAGGTAAATGATAGGGCACTGAGGAGCTAGGAATGCAGAAAAAAGTGGCGTCACAGGTAGTAAAGAGAGTTTTTGGTTCATTGGCTTTTATAAATCAAATTATTGAGTACTTTGTTATGGGGTTATGTTATGGTGAGGTTGTATAAGGCAGTTGTGAGGCCGAATTTGGAGTATTGTGCGCAGGTTTGGTCCGAAGTACAGGAAGGATATTAATAATGTGGAACAAGTGCAGAGAAGGTTTTCCATGTTGGTTCCTGGACTTGAGAAACTGAGTTACTGAGAAAGTTTGAATAGGTTAGGACTTTATTCCCTGGAGCGTAGAAGAATGAGGGGAGACTTGATAGAGGTGTATAAAATTAAGATGTGTATAGATAGAGTGAATGCAAGCAGGTTTTTTCCACAGAGGCTAGGGGAGAGAGAAAAAAAAAACAGAGGACATGGGTTAAGGGTGAAGGGGGAAATTTTAAAGGGAACATTAGTGGGGGCCTGTTCACACAGAGAGTGTTGGGCGTGTGGAATGAGCTGCCAGATGAAGCAGAAAATATGGGCTCACTTTAAAAATTTGAGGAAGAACTTGGACAGGTACATGGATGAGAGGTGTATGGAGCGATCTGATCCAGGTGCCCGTCTGTGGGACAAGGCAGTAAAATGGTTCGGCGCAGCCAGGATGGACCAGAAGGCCTGTTTCTGTGCTGTAATGTTCCATATTTCTAACAGTGTAGCTGTAGCTCTGGGTCCCACTTTCTATAACATTTCCCAAGTTTCCTCCCGTTGACCGTGTCAGTCCAACCCTGTTGTTTGTCCTCCTGAAATACGACAGCTCAAAATAAACAGCACGTGCTCCTGCTCGGCCGACTTCCCCGGCGAATCGAGATCCCACTGTGAGAGATAAAAGTCTTCACTGTTTAAAATGCCATCCACGTTAATGTCGTCTGCAAGCTCACCTACCGTGTATTGTATAATCTGTTACAAATGGTCGAAATAGTTGACAAAGATCATTCGAGCCACCACCGATCCCCCGGTGAACAACGCCGGTGACGGGCCTCCAGTCTGAGAAACGAGTTTCAGCCTTAAACATTGTCTCCTATCGCCTAAGGAATTGTACACCTAATCAGCCATCCCTCACTGCATCTCCCAGAGCGGTATACATTCCGGGGCCTTGTTAAAACCTATGTACATTAGGTCCAGCAGCACGGCCTGATCAGTCCGCCGCAATCAAATTAGTCGACAGATTTCCATGGGTTCCACACCATCTTCAGACCAGTCTACCATCTGAGACCTTGTGAATAGCCTTGTTCAAGTTTCTGTAGAGTATATCTACTACCAATTCCTGCTCTGTCCTCCCCAGTCAAATCAGCCCGACAAATCTCCCTGGGTCTCACGCCAACTGTCATCTCCTTCGCTCGTGTCTCTTCCACTCTCCCTAACCTTCCCTCTCCCGCCATCTCGCCACTCCATTCCTTCTCGGTCTCTCCCTACATTCCTCTCTCCCATCTTCCAGAGTGATCTACCATCTGGGATCTTGATACAGGACTTGTTAAGCGTCCATTATAACTATCAATCCAGACATATCAGTCAGTCAAATTCCCCTGGGTCCCCACACCATTACACAGAGGAGACTACCACGTGAAAAAAAATATTTTATTTTCTTCCCTGTTCACATTGTCTACTACCGTGTTCTTATGAAACGTCCTGGTTCCTCACTAAAAATATAAACACTGCTCCGCCCATGATCGCAAGAAACTGCAGAGCGTTGTGGAAAGAGCTGAGCCCAGCTCCGAAACCAGCCTCCCCTCCAAGAACTCTCTCTTTGCATACTGCTGCTCAGATAAAGCACCCAACATCATTAAGGGTCCCCCGACATCCTATCTTCTGCACCCTCCCATCGGAGGGATAATACGGACCCCAAACACGATAAGATGATTCTTGGCCTCACATCTTCCTCTTCGCGGCTCTTGAAACTTATAATCTGCCTGCACTGCAATTTCTCTGTACTTTTGATACTGTATTCTGCATTCTGTGATTGAGTAACCTTGTTCTACTCCAATGAAGTGACCTGTATCTATGGATGTGGGTGGGATCTCTCCTGTCTGTGATGTATATAAACGATCTGGATGAGAATGTAAATGGTTGGTCTGGATTGACGGTATCATTCCAAATTGTGAGATGCCTTGCACCAGACGGCACGCATCCCGGACAACACTGTCGGCCGACAGCTAAGAAAAATAATAAACCTGTGACACTCTCCCTTTCTACTCTTTCTCACCCCCTCTCTCTCGCTCCCTTTGTCACTTTCCCCTCCCTCTCTACTTTTTCTCCCCTCACTCGCCCTCTCTCCCCCACTCTTTCGCTGTCCCTCTCAGACATCCCACTCCGGATCACTCCTAATATCACTTCCTCTTCTCACGCGGCATTTCCCTCTCTCCTTTCTCTTCCCGTTTTCTTTCCCCCATCTCTCACATTTTCCCCCCATCGCTCTCCTCTCACTCTCACCATCTTCTCCTTCTGCTTATCTTAATGGTCTCTCCACAGGTCCCCATAAACAGGAGCCGAACGAGAACATCGGAAATAGACCGGACCGTAAGATCTGTCTACTCTGCCTAGTTACGTTCGTCCTCATCGCGACAGTGGTCGGGCTCTCGATCCACGGTGAGTCGAAAGGACTCCGGTTGGAGTCGGACCGTAAACTAACAGTGTGGAATGAAACGTGAGTGTAAAACCTCACAATGACACGGACACGCCGCTAAACGTGTCACAAACGTACGTCACCTTGATACCGACACCTTCCGCGCCGTGACACTGTCACGACCCTCACGGTGAAACTGACACTACCCTTACCTGGACAGGGACACAGCTCCCACTCTGACACCGTCATGACCACAACGTGACACCGACTCCCACCTCACCGTGACGCTGAAAAATAATAAACTCTGAATCCAGACGGCCAATTCCCCGTGGATCCCCTGTATCACAATCCTCCGGATAAGCCTCCCTGAGGGACCCAGTCAAACACACACGGCTCCATCTTAATCGATCACATTCGGGAGAGGTGACAAAATCTCTGGAATCAGAGAGACACTTGTCAGTCCGGGGAAGTCAAGGGATTTGGACTCTCAGCGATGAGGCCCAATGTAACTGAGATTGAGAGAGGGAGGGGTTATCGTGGTGGAAGGAGAGACCGCGGCTGGTCGGTGGAAAAGAGTCCCAGTGGGGGTCGCGGCTGAATTCACCCACACACTGAAAGAGAACATGGGAAATAGATCGAACCGTAGGATCTGCCTACTCCGCCTCGTTACGTCCGCCATTATCGTGATTGTTGCCGTGCTCTCGACCCATGGTGAGCCGAACGGGCTCCAAATGGAGGCAGATTGTAAATAAATTGTTATTATAAAACACCACAGTGACACCGATACGCTGTTCACCGCGACACTGAGACTCCACTCACTGTGACAGCTACACATTCATCAACGTGTCCCGCCCAGCTCCGCACCGTGACAAAGACTCACACGTCACTGTACCACCACTGTAAAACAGAGACGCTATGACCCCTCAACATAACACCGACGCACCACACACTGAGGTAATAACCCACACCTCACCCTGACACAGGCAACCCCCTCACCCTGATACCGACACCTAAATTCACAATGACACCAACATAGTCCTCTCCGTATCACCGACACACACCTCAGCGTGACCCTCTCACACACACCGTGGCCATGACATGTCGCTCACCGTGACACAGACATAAACCTCTCCGTGAGAACAGCACACCCCACCCCATGACACAGATTCTCCACCCACGGTGACACCACCTCACTCTAACATTTCCCTCGCCGTGACTTCTAGATACACTTCATTGTGACCCGGAACACCTCCCACCGGGGCACAGAAACCCCTACCACAGTGACACCGACACGTCCCACACAGCAACTCGGACATGTCCCGCACGATACTGACACAGACACCCATTGTATCAACAAGATCTTCAGCGGGACATTGATTTACCCCTCAGGATGACACAGACCCGCCTCTCAAGGTGTCCCTCACAGCAACTCGGACAGGCCCCACCCTGAGACAGAGAAGAGTTCATGACCACGATACTGACACAGACCTCACTGTAACAGCAGCAAAACCTTGAACGGGGCATTGATAACCCCTCAGAGTGAGACAGACACGCCCTTCAAGGTGACGCCGACATCTCACTGTGCTAATAACACATCCTTCACTGTGACAACCTTCACCGTGATACTGACACAACACTCTCTGTGACCCGTTCGGTAGCGTGACGCTAACTCACGTGTCACTGTAAACGCTAAACATCCTTCACCATCTCTCTCAGTATCACAGCTTCGTCAGTCTAAGATCACCTCCGACCGAAACTACCATGAGTTAAACTCAACCCTTCAATACAAGCTTTCTGCGCTCAACTCTAACCTGTCCGATCTTAAACGAATGCACAGCGATCTCCGTCACCAGTTCACTGAGATGGAAACAAAGTACAGATATGTCAATGAAACCAAGAATCAAATCTGTGAATTATTGACCAGCAGAACAGGTGAGGCATCATACCCCTCTTTCACCCGCTCCTCATCATAGGGCAGGCATTGAGAGAGGAAGCGTCACT
Source organism: Hemitrygon akajei (assembly GCF_048418815.1). NCBI lineage: Eukaryota > Metazoa > Chordata > Chondrichthyes > Myliobatiformes > Dasyatidae > Hemitrygon > Hemitrygon akajei. Next base: position 14,771,336 of record NW_027331919.1, read on the forward strand.
CTGTGCTTGACAGCGGGACTGTGTGAAGTGATGGCATGGAGGATGATTCACTCTGTGTTTGACCCGGTTAATGTGTGATGGGGCTACGTGGAGGAAGGTTCGCTATATTTCTGAAACCAGGAGAGTGTGGTGGGACGTTGTGGAGGTGGATTCCGTCACACCATGACAGCAAAACAGCACTCATCGTAAGTCCGATACACACCTCTCTGTGAAACCCACATTCCATCACACTGTGAAACCGACACTACCAACACCGTGATTACGAAGCAGCAAACACCGTGACAACAACAGGACTCTCAACGAGACTGCTGCACGCCCCTCACCATGCTCCCTCCCAGCAGAACTCCCAACGAGACTGCTGCACGCCCCTCTCCATGCTCCCTCCCAGCAGAACTCTCAACGAGACTGCTGCACGCCCCTCTCCATGCTCCCTCCCAGCAGAACTCTCAACGAGACTGCTGCACGCCCCTCTCCATGCTCCCTCCCAGCAGAACTCTCAACGACACTGCTGCACGCCCCTCTCCATGCTCCCTCCCAGCAGAACTCTCAACGAGACTGCTGCACGCCCCTCTCCATGCTCCCTCCCAGCAGAACACTCAACGAGACTGCTGCACGCCCCTCTCCTGCACCCTCCCAGCAGAACTCTCAACGACACTGCTGCACGCCCCTCTCCATGCTCCCTCCCAGCAGAACTCTCAACGAGACTGCTGCACGCCCCTCTCCATGCACCCTCCCAGCAGAACTCTCAACGACACTGCTGCACGCCCCTCTCCATGCACCCTCCCAGCAGAACTCTCAATGAGACTGCTGCACGCCCCTCTCCATGCTCCCTCCCAGCAGAACTCTCAACGAGACTGCTGCACGCCCCTCTCCATGCTCCCTCCCAGCCGAACTCTCAACGAGACTGCTGCACGCCCCTCTCCATGCACCCTCCCAGCAGAACTCTCAACGACACTGCTGCACGCCCCTCTCCATGCTCCCTCCCAGCAGAACTCTCAACGAGACTGCTGCACGCCCCTCTCCATGCAACCTCCCAGCAGAACTCTCAACGAGAATGCTGCACGCCCCTCTCCATGCACCCTCCCAGATGAACTCTCAACGAGACTGCTGCACGCCCCTCTCCATGCTCACTCCCAGCAGAACTCTCAACGACACTGCTGCACGCCCCTCTCCATGCTCCCTCCCAGCAGATCTCTCAACGACACTGCTGCACGCCCCTCTACATGCTCCCTCCCAGCAGAACTCTCAACGGCACTGATGCACGCCCCTCTCCATGCTCCCTCCCAGCAGAACTCTCAACGGCACTGATGCACGCCCCTCTCCATGCTCCCTCCCAGCAGAACACTCAACGAGACTGCTGCACTCCCCTCTCCATGCTCCCTGCAAGCAGAACTCTCAACGAGACTGCTGCACGCCCCTCTCCATGCACCCTCCCAGCAGAACTCTCAACGACACTGCTGCACGCCCCTCACCATGCTCCCTCCCAGCAGAACTCTCAACGACACTGCTGCACGCCCCTCTCCATTCACCCTCCCAGCAGAACTCTCAACGAGACTGCTGCACGCCCCTCTCCATGCACCCTCCCAGCAGAACTCTCAACGACACTGCTGCACGCCCCTCTCCTGCACGCTCCCAGCAGATCTCTCAACGAGACTGCTGCACGCCCCTCTCCATTCACACTCCCAGCAGAACTCTCAACGAGACTGTTGCACGCCCCTCTCCATGCACCCTCCCAGCAGAACTCTCAACGAGACTGCTGCACGCCCCTCTCCATGCTCCCTCCCAGCAGAACTCTCAACGAGACTGCTGCACGCCCCTCTCCATGCTCCCTCCCAGCAGACCTCTCAACGAGACTGCTGCACGCTCCTCTCCATGCTCCCTCCCAGCAGAACTCTCAACGACACTGCTGCACGCCCCTCTCCATGCTCCCTCCCAGCAGAAATCTCAACGACACTGCTGCACGCCCCGCTGCAGGCTCCCTCCCAGCAGAACTCTCAACGACACTGCTGCACGCCCCTCTCCATGCTCCCTCCCAGCGGAACTCTCAACGAGACTGCTGCACGCCCCTCTCCATGCTCCCTCCCAGCAGAAATCTCAACGAGACTGCTGCACGCCCCTCTCCATGCTCCCTCCCAGCAGAACTCTCAACGAGACTGCTGCACGCCCCTCTGCATGCTCCCTCCCAGCAGAACTCTCAACGAGACTGCTGCACGCCCCTCTCTATGCTCCCTCCCAGCAGAACTCTCAACGAGACTGCTGCACGCCACTCTCCATGCTCCCTCCCAGCAGAACTCTCAACGACACTGCTGCACGCCCCTCTGCATGCTCCCTCCCAGCAGAAATCTCAACGACACTGCTGCACGCCCCTCTCCATGCTCCCTCCCAGCAGAACTCTCAACGAGAATGCTGCACGCCCCTCTCCATGCACCCTCCCAGCAGAACTCTCAACGAGACTGCTGCACGCCCCTCTCCATGCTCCCGCCCAGCAGAACTCTCAACGACACTGCTGCACGCCGCTCTGCATGCTCCCTCCCAGCAGAACTCTCAACGACACTGCTGCACGCCCCTCTCCTGCACACTCCCAGCAGAAATCTCAACGACACTGCTGCACTCCCCTCTGCATGCTCCCTCCCTGCAGAACTCTCAACGACACTGCTGCACGCCCCTCTGCATGCTCCCTCCCAGCAGAACTCTCAACGAGACTGCTGCACGTCCCTCTCCATGTTCCCTCCCAGCAGAACTCTCAACGAGGCAGCTGCACGCCCCTCTCCATGCTCCCTCCCAGCAGAACTCTCAACGAGACAGCTGCACGCCACTCTCCATGCTCCCTCCCAGCAGAACTCTCAACGAGACAGCTGCACGCCCCTCTCCATGCTCCCTCCCAGCAGAACTCTCAACGAGACAGCTGCACGCCCCTCTCCATGCTCCCTCCCAGCAGAACTCTCAACGACACTGCTGCACGCCCCTCTGCATGCTCCCTCCCAGCAGAAATCTCAACGACACTGCTGCACGCCCCTCTCCATGCACACTCACAGCAGAACGCTCAACGAGACTGCTGCACGCCCCTCTCCTTGCTCCATCCCAGCAGAACTCTCAACGAGACTGTTGCACGCCCCTCCCCATGCTCCCTCCCAGCAGAACTCTCAACGAGACTGCTGCACGCCCCTCTGCATGCTCCCTCCCAGCAGAACTCTCACCGAGACTGCTGCACGCCCCTCTCCATGCTCCCGCCCAGCAGAACTCTCAACGACACTACTGCACGCCGCACTGCATGCTCCCTCCCAGCAGAACTCTCAACGACACTGCTGCACGCCCGTCTCCTGCACACTCCCAGCAGAACTCTCAACGACACTGCTGCACTCCCCTCTGCATGCTCCCTCCCTGCAGAACTCTCAACGACACTGCTGCACGCCCCTCTGCATGCTCCCTCCTAGCAGAACTCTCAACGAGACAGCTGCACGCCCCTCTCCATGCTCCCTCCCAGCAGAACTCTCAACGAGACAGCTGCACGCCCCTCTCCATGCTCCCTCCCAGCAGAACTCTCAACGAGCCAGCTGCACGCCCCTCTCCATGCTCCCTCCCAGCAGAACTCTCAACGACACTGCTGCACGCCCCACTGCATGCTCCTTCCCAGCAGAAATCTCAACGAGACTGCTGCACGCCCCTCTCCATGCTTCCTCCCTGCAGAACTCTCAACGAGACTGCTGCACGCCCCTCTCCATGCTTCCTCCCAGCAGAACTTTCAACGAGACTGCTGCACGCCCCTCTCCATGCTCCCTCCCAGCGGAACTCACAACGAGACTGCTGCACGCCCCTCTCCATTCGCACTCCCAGCAGAACTCTCAACGAGACTGTTTCACGCCCCTCTCCATGCACCTTCCCAGCAGAACTCTCAACGAGACTGCTGGACGCCCCTCTCCATGCTCCATCCCAGCGACACTGCTGCAGGCCCCTCTGCATGCTCCCTCCCAGCAGAACTCTCAACGACACTGCTACACGCCCCTCTCCTGCACAGTCCCAGCAGAACTCTCAACGGCACTGCTGCACGCCCCTCTCCATGCTCCTTCCCAGCGGAACTCTCAACGAGACTGCTGCACGACCCTCTCCATGCTCCTTCCCAGCGGAACTCTCAACGAGACTGCTGCACGCCCCTCTCCATGCTCCCTCTCAGCAGAACTCTCAACGAGACTGCTGCACTCCCCTCTCCATGCACCGTCCCAGCAGAACTCTCAACGAGACTGCTGCACCCCCCTCTCCATGCTCCCTCCCAGCAGAACTCTCAACGAGACTGCTGCACGCCCCTCTCCATGCTCCCTCCCAGCAGAACTCTCAACGAGAATGCTGCACGCCACTCTCCATGCACCCTCCCAGCAGAACTCTCAATGAGACTGCTGCACTCCCCTCTCCATGCACCCTCCCAGCAGAACTCTCAACGAGTCTGCTGCACGCCCCTCTCCATTCACACTCCCAGCAGAACTCTCAACGAGACTGTTGCACGCCCCTCTCCATGCACCCTCCCAGCAGAACTCTCAACGAGACTGCTGCACGCCCCTCTCCATGCTCCCTCCCAGCAGAACTCTGAACGAGACTGCTGCACACACCTCTCCGTGCACACTCCCAGCGAGACGGCTGCACGCCCATCTCCATGCTCCCTCCCAGCAGAACTCTCAACGAGACTGCAGAACGCCCCTCTCAATGCTCCCTCCCAGCAGAACTCTCAACGAGACTGCTGCACGCCCCTCTCCATGCTCCCTCCCAGCAGAACTCTCAACGAGACTGCTGCACGCCCCTCTCCATGCTCCCTCCCAGCATAACTCTCAACGAGACTGCTGCACGCCCCTCTGCATGATCCCTCCCAGCAGAACTCTCAACGGCACTGCTGCACGCCCCTCTCCTGCACACTCCCAGCAGAACTCTCAACGACACTGCTGCACGCCCCTCTCCATGCTCCCTCCCAGCAGAACTCTCAACGACACTGCTGCACGCCCCTCTGCATGCTCCCTCCCAGCAGAACTCTCAACGAGACTGCTGCACGCCCCTCTCCATGCTCCCGCCCAGCCGAAATCTCAACGACACTGCTGCACGCCCCGCTGCAGGCTCCCTCCCAGCAGAACTCTCAACGACACTGCTGCACGCCCCTCTCCATGCTCCCTCCCAGCCGAACTCTCAACGAGACTGCTGCACGCCCCTCTCCATGCACCCTCCTAGCAGAACTCTCAACGGCACTGCTGCACGCCCCTCTGCATGCTCCCTCCCAGCGGAACTCTCAACGAGACCGCTGCACGCTCCTCTCCATGCTCCCTCCCAGCAGAACTCTCAACGAGACTGTTGCACGCCCCTCTCCATGCTCCCTCCCAGCAGAACTCTCAACGAGACTGCTGCACGCCCCTCTCCATTCACACACCCAGCAGAACTCTCAACGAGACTGCTGCACGCCCCTCTCCATGCTCCCTCCCAGCAGAACTCCCAACGAGACTGCTGCACGCCCCTCTCCATGCTCCCTCCCAGCAGAACTCTCAACGAGACTGCTGCACGCCCCTCTCCATTCGCACTCCCAGCAGAACTCTCAACGAGACTGCTGCACGCCCCTCTCCATTCACACTCCCAGCAGAACTCTCAACTAGACTGCTGCACGCCCCTCTCCATGCTCCCTCCCAGCAGAACTCTCAACGAGACTGTTGCACGCCCCTCTCCATGCTCCCTCCCAGCAGAACTCTCAACGAGACTGCTGCACGCCCCTCTCCATGCTCCCTCCCAGCAGAACTCTCAACGAGACTGCTGCACGCCCCTCTCCATGCTCCCTCCCAGCAGAACTCTCAACGAGACGGCTGAACGCCCCTCTCCATGCTGCCTCCCAGCAGAACTCTCAACGAGACTGCTACACGCCCCTCTCCATGCTCCGTCCCAGCAGAGCTCTCAACGACACTGCTGCACGCCCCTCTCCATGCTCCCTCCCAGCAGAACTCTCAACGAGACGGCTGCACGCCCCTCTCCATGCTCCCTCCCAGCAGAACTCTCAACGACACTGCTGCACGCCCCTCTCCATGCTTCCTCCCAGCAGAACTCTCAACGAGACTGCTGCACGCCCCTCTCCATTCACACTCCCAGCAGAACTCTCAACGACACTGCTGCACGCCCCTCTCCATGCTCCCTCCCAGCAGAACTCCCAACGAGACTGCTGCACGCCCCTCTCCATGCTCCCTCCCAGCAGAACTCCCAACGAGACTGCTGCATGCCCCTCTCCATGCTCCCTCCCAGCAGAACTCTCAACGAGACTGCTGCACGCTCCTCTCCATTCACACTCCCAGCAGAACCACTCAACGACACTGCTGCACGCCCCTCTCCATGCTCCCTCCCAGCAGAACTCTCAACGAGACTGCTGCACGCCCCTCTCCATGCGCCCTCTCAGCAGAACTCTCAACGACACTGCTGCACGCCACTCTCCATGTACCCTCCCAGCAGAACTCTCAACGAGACTGCTGTTCGCCCCTCTCCATGCTCCCTCCCAGCAGAACTCTCAACGAGACTGCTGCACGCCCCTCTCCATTCGCACTCCCAGCAGAACTCTCAACGAGACTGCTGCACGCCCCTCTCCATTCACACTCCCAGCAGAACTCTCAACTAGTCTGCTGCACGCCCCTCTCCATGCTCCCTCCCAGCAGAACTCTCAACGAGACTGTTGCACGCCCCTCTCCATACTCCCTCCCAGCAGAACACTCAAAGAGACTGCTGCACGCCCCTCTCCATGCTCCCTCCCAGCAGAACTCTCAACGAGACTGCTGCACGCCCCTCTCCATGCTCCCTCCCAGCAGAACTCTCAACGAGACGGCTGAACGCCCCTCTCCATGCTGCCTCCCAGCAGAACTCTCAACGAGACTGCTGCATGCCCCTCTCCATGCTCCGTCCCAGCAGAACTCTCAACGACACTGCTGCACGCCCCTCTCCATGCTCCCTCCCAGCAGAACTCTCAACGAGACGGCTGCACGCCCCTCTCCATGCTCCCTCCCAGCAGAACTCTCAACGACACTGCTGCACGCCCCTCTCCATGCTTCCTCCCAGCAGAACTCTCAACGAGACTGCTGCACGCCCCTCTCCATTCACACTCCCAGCAGAACTCTCAACGACACTGCTGCACGCCCCTCTCCATGCTCCCTCCCAGCAGAACTCCCAACGAGACTGCTGCACGCCCCTCTCCATGCTCCCTCCCAGCAGAACTCCCAACGAGACTGCTGAATGCCCCTCTCCATGCTCCCTCCCAGCAGAACTCTCAACGAGACTGCTGCACGCCCCTCTCCATGCTCCCTCTCAGCAGAACTCTCAACGACACTGCTGCACGCCACTCTCCATGCACCCTCCCAGCAGAACTCTCAACGAGACTGCTGCACGCCCCTCTCCATGCTCCCTCCCAGCAGAACTCTCAACGAGACTGTTGCACGCCCCTCTCCATGCTCCCTCCCAGCAGAACTCTCAACGAGACTGCTGCACGCCCCTCTCCATGCTCCCTCCCAGCAGAACTCTCAACGAGACGGCTGCACGCCCCTCTCCATGCTCCCTCCCAGCAGAACTCTCAACGAGACTGCTGCACGCCCCTCTCCATGCTCCCTCCCAGCAGAACTCTCAACGAGACGGCTGCACGCCCCTCTCCATGCTCCCTCCCAGCAGAACTCTCAACGACACTGCTGCACGCCCCTCTCCATGCTCCCTCCCAGCAGAACTCTCAACGAGACTGTTGCACGCCCCTCTCCATGCTCCCTCCCAGCAGAACTCTCAACGAGACTGTTGCACGCCCCTCTCCTTGCTCCATCCCAGCGAGACTGCTGCACGCCCCTCTCCATGCTCCCTCCCAGCAGAACTCTCAACGACACTGCTGCACGCCCCTCTCAATGCTCCGTCCCAGCAGAACTCTCAACGACACTGCTGCACGCCCCTCTCCATGCTCCCTCCCAGCAGAACTCTCAACGAGACGGCTGCACGCCCCTCTCCATGCTCCCTCCCAGCAGAACTCTCAACGACACTGCTGCACGCCCCTCTCCATGCTCCCTCCCAGCAGAACTCTCAACGAGACGGCTGCACGCCCCTCTCCATGCTCCCTCCCAGCAGAACTCTCAACGACACTGCTGCACGCCCCTCTCCATGCTTCCTCCCAGCAGAACTCTCAACGAGACTGCTGCACGCCCCTCTCCATGCTCCCTCCCAGCAGAACTCTCAACGAGACTGCTGCACACCCCTCTCCATTCGCACTCCCAACAGAACTCTCAACGAGACTGCTGCACGCCCTTCTCCATTCACACTCCCAGCAGAACTCTCAACTAGACTGCTGTACTCCCCTCTCCATGCTCCCTCCCAGCAGAACTCTCAACGAGACTGTTGCACGCCCCTCTCCATGCTCCCTCCCAGCAGAACTCTCAACGAGACTGCTGCACGCCCCTCTCCATGCTCCCTCCCAGCAGAACTCTCAACGAGACTGCTGCACGCCCCTCTCCATGCTCCGTCCCAGCAGAACTCTCAACGACACTGCTGCACGCCCCTCTCCATGCTCCCTCCCAGCAGAACTCTCAACGAGACGGCTGCACGCCCCTCTCCATGCTCCCTCCCAGCAGAACACTCAACGACACTGCTGCACGCCCCGCTCCATGCTTCCTCCCAGCAGAACTCTCAACGAGACTGCTGCACGCCCCTCTCCATTCACACTCCCAGCAGAACTCTCAAAGACACTGCTGCACGCCCCTCTCCATGCTCCCTCCCAGCAGAACTCCCAACGAGACTGCTGCACGCCCCTCTCAATGCTCCCTCCCAGCAGAACTCCCAACGAGACTGCTGCATGCCCCTCTCCATGCTCCCTCCCAGCAGAACTCTCAACGAGACTGCTGCACGCCACTCTCCATGCTCCCTCTCAGCAGAACTCTCAACGACACTGCTGCACGCCACTCTCCATTCACACTCCCAGCAGAACTCTCAACTAGACTGCTGCACGCCCCTCTCCATGCTCCCTCCCAGCAGAACTCTCAACGAGACTGTTGCACGCCCCTCTCCATGCTCCCTCCCAGCAGAACTCTCAACGAGACTGCTGCACGCCCCCTCTCCATGCTCCCTCCCAGCAGAACTCTCAACGAGACTGCTGCACGCCCCTCTCCATGCTCCGTCCCAGCAGAACTCTCAACGACACTGCTGCACGCCACTCTCCATGCTCCCTCCCAGCAGAACTCTCAACGAGACTGCTGCACGCCCCTCTCCATTCACACTCCCAGCAGAACTCTCAACGACACTGCTGCACGCCCCTCTCCATGCTCCCTCCCAGCAGAACTCCCAACGAGACTGCTGCACGCCCCTCTCCATGCTCCCTCCCAGCAGAACTCCCAACGAGACGGCTGCATGCCCCTCTCCATGCTCCCTCCCAGCAGAACTCTCAACGAGACTGCTGCACGCCCCTCTCCATGCTCACTCTCAGCAGAACTCTCAACGACACTGCTGCACGCCACTCTCCATGCACCCTCCCAGCAGAACTCTCAACGAGACTGCTGCACGCCCCTCTCCATGCTCCCTCCCAGCAGAACTCTCAACGAGACTGTTGCACGCCCCTCTCCATGCTCCCTCCCAGCAGAACTCTCAACGAGACTGCTGCACGCCCCTCTCCATGCTCCCTCCCAGCAGAACTCTCAACGAGACTGCTGCACGCCCCTCTCCATGCTCCGTCCCAGCAGAACTCTCAACGACACTGCTGCACGCCCCTCTCCATGCTCCCTCCCAGCAGAACTCTCAACGAGACTGTTGCACGCCCCTCTCCATGCTCCCTCCCAGCAGAACTCTCAACGAGACTGTTGCACGCCCCTCTCCATGCTCCGTCCCAGCAGAACTCTCAACGACACTGCTGCACGCCCCTCTCCATGCTCCCTCCCAGCAGAACTCTCAACGAGACGGCTGCACGCCCCTCTCCATGCTCCCTCCCAGCAGAACTCTCAACGACACTGCTGCACGCCCCTCTCCATGCTCCCTCCCAGCAGAACTCTCAACGAGACGGCTGCACGCCCCTCTCCATGCTCCCTCCCAGCAGAACTCTCAACGACACTGCTGCACGCCCCTCTCCATGCTTCCTCCCAGCAGAACTCTCAACGAGACTGCTGCACGCCCCTCTCCATGCTCCCTCCCAGCAGAACTCTCAACGAGACTGCTGCACGCCCCTCTCCATTCGCACTCCCAGCAGAACTCTCAACGAGACTGCTGCACGCCCCTCTCCATTCACACTCCCAGCAGAACTCTCAACTAGACTGCTGCACGCCCCTCTCCATGCTCCCTCCCAGCAGAACTCTCAACGAGACTGTTGCACGCCCCTCTCCATGCTCCCTCCCAGCAGAACTCTCAACGAGACTGCTGCACGCCCCTCTCCATGCTCCCTCCCAGCAGAACTCTCAACGAGACTGCTGCACGCCCCTCTCCATGCTCCGTCCCAGCAGAACTCTCAACGACACTGCTGCACGCCCCTCTCCATGCTCCCTCCCAGCAGAACTCTCAACGAGACGGCTGCACGCCCCTCTCCATGCTCCCTCCCAGCAGAACTCTCAACGACACTGCTGCACGCCCCGCTCCATGCTTCCTCCCAGCAGAACTCTCAACGAGACTGCTGCACGCCCCTCTCCATTCACACTCCCAGCAGAACTCTCAACGACACTGCTGCACGCCCCTCTCCATGCTCCCTCCCAGCAGAACTCCCAACGAGACTGCTGCACGCCCCTCTCCATGCTCCCTTCCAGCAGAACTCCCAACGAGACTGCTGCATGCCCCTCTCCATGCTCCCTCCCAGCAGAACTCTCAACGAGACTGCTGCACGCCACTCTCCATGCTCCCTCTCAGCAGAACTCTCAACGACACTGCTGCACGCCACTCTCCATTCACACTCCCAGCAGAACTCTCAACTAGACTGCTGCACGCCCCTCTCCATGCTCCCTCCCAGCAGAACTCTCAACGAGACTGTTGCACGCCCCTCTCCATGCTCCCTCCCAGCAGAACTCTCAACGAGACTGCTGCACGCCCCTCTCCATGCTCCCTCCCAGCAGAACTCTCAACGAGACTGCTGCACGCCCCTCTCCATGCTCCGTCCCAGCAGAACTCTCAACGACACTGCTGCACGCCCCTCTCCATTCTCCCTCCCAGCAGAACTCTCAACGAGACTGTTGCATGCCCCTCTCCATGCTCCCTCCCAGCAGAACTCTCAACGAGACTGTTGCACGCCCCTCTCCATGCTCCGTCCCAGCAGAACTCTCAACGACACTGCTGCACGCCCCTCTCCATGCTCCCTCCCAGCAGAACTCCCAACGAGACTGCTGAACGCCCCTCTCCATGCTCCCTCCCAGCAGAACTCTCAACGAGACTGCTGTCCGCCCCTCTCCATTCGCACTCCCAGCAGAACTCTCAACGAGACTGCTGCACGCCCCTCTCCATTCACACTCCCAGCAGAACTCTCAACTAGACTGCTGCACGCCCCTCTCCATGCTCCCTCCCAGCAGAACTCTCAACGAGACTGTTGCACGCCCCTCTCCATGCTCCCTCCCAGCAGAACTCTCAACGAGACTGCTGCACGCTCCTCTCCATTCACACTCCCAGCAGAACCTCTCAACGACACTGCTGCACGCCCCTCTCCATGCTCCCTCCCAGCAGAACTCTCAACGAGACTGCTGCACGCCCCTCTCCATGCTCCCTCTCAGCAGAACTCTCAACGACACTGCTGCACGCCACTCTCCATTCACACTCCCAGCAGAACTCTCAACTAGACTGCTGCACGCCCCTCTCCATGCTCCCTCCCAGCAGAACTCTCAACGAGACTGTTGCACGCCCCTCTCCATGCTCCCTCCCAGCAGAACTCTCAACGAGACTGCTGCACGCCCCCTCTCCATGCTCCCTCCCAGCAGAACTCTCAACGAGACTGCTGCACGCCCCTCTCCATGCTCCGTCCCAGCAGAACTCTCAACGACACTGCTGCACGCCACTCTCCATGCTCCCTCCCAGCAGAACTCTCAACGAGACTGCTGCACGCCCCCTCCATTCACACTCCCAGCAGAACTCTCAACGACACTGCTGCACGCCCCTCTCCATGCTCCCTCCCAGCAGAACTCCCAACGAGACTGCTGCACGCCCCTCTCCATGCTCCCTCCCAGCAGAACTCCCAACGAGACGGCTGCATGCCCCTCTCCATGCTCCCTCCCAGCAGAACTCTCAACGAGACTGTTGCACGCCCCTCTCCATGCTCCCTCCCAGCAGAACTCTCAACGAGACTGCTGCACGCCCCTCTCCATGCTCCCTCCCAGCAGAACTCTCAACGAGACTGCTGCACGCCCCTCTCCATGCTCCGTCCCAGCAGAACTCTCAACGACACTGCTGCACGCCCCTCTCCATGCTCCCTCCCAGCAGAACTCTCAACGAGACTGTTGCACGCCCCTCTCCATGCTCCCTCCCAGCAGAACTCTCAACGAGACTGTTGCACGCCCCTCTCCATGCTCCGTCCCAGCAGAACTCTCAACGACACTGCTGCACGCCCCTCTCCATGCTCCCTCCCAGCAGAACTCTCAACGAGACGGCTGCACGCCCCTCTCCATGCTCCCTCCCAGCAGAACTCTCAACGACACTGCTGCACGCCCCTCTCCATGCTCCCTCCCAGCAGAACTCTCAACGAGACGGCTGCACGCCCCTCTCCATGCTCCCTCCCAGCAGAACTCTCAACGACACTGCTGCACGCCCCTCTCCATGCTTCCTCCCAGCAGAACTCTCAACGAGACTGCTGCACGCCCCTCTCCATGCTCCCTCCCAGCAGAACTCTCAACGAGACTGCTGCACGCCCCTCTCCATTCGCACTCCCAGCAGAACTCTCAACGAGACTGCTGCACGCCCCTCTCCATTCACACTCCCAGCAGAACTCTCAACTAGACTGCTGCACGCCCCTCTCCATGCTCCCTCCCAGCAGAACTCTCAACGAGACTGTTGCACGCCCCTCTCCATGCTCCCTCCCAGCAGAACTCTCAACGAGACTGCTGCACGCCCCTCTCCATGCTCCCTCCCAGCAGAACTCTCAACGACACTGCTGCACGCCCCTCTCCATGCTCCCTCCCAGCAGAACTCTCAACGAGACGGCTGCACGCCCCTCTCCATGCTCCCTCCCAGCAGAACTCCCAACGAGACTGCTGCACGCCCCTCTCCATGCTCCCTTCCAGCAGAACTCCCAACGAGACTGCTGCATGCCCCTCTCCATGCTCCCTCCCAGCAGAACTCTCAACGAGACTGCTGCACGCCACTCTCCATGCTCCCTCTCAGCAGAACTCTCAACGACACTGCTGCACGCCACTCTCCATTCACACTCCCAGCAGAACTCTCAACTAGACTGCTGCACGCCCCTCTCCATGCTCCCTCCCAGCAGAACTCTCAACGAGACTGTTGCACGCCCCTCTCCATGCTCCCTCCCAGCAGAACTCTCAACGAGACTGCTGCACGCCCCTCTCCATGCTCCCTCCCAGCAGAACTCTCAACGAGACTGCTGCACGCCCCTCTCCATGCTCCGTCCCAGCAGAACTCTCAACGACACTGCTGCACGCCCCTCTCCATTCTCCCTCCCAGCAGAACTCTCAACGAGACTGTTGCATGCCCCTCTCCATGCTCCCTCCCAGCAGAACTCTCAACGAGACTGTTGCACGCCCCTCTCCATGCTCCGTCCCAGCAGAACTCTCAACGACACTGCTGCACGCCCCTCTCCATGCTCCCTCCCAGCAGAACTCCCAACGAGACTGCTGAACGCCCCTCTCCATGCTCCCTCCCAGCAGAACTCTCAACGAGACTGCTGTCCGCCCCTCTCCATTCGCACTCCCAGCAGAACTCTCAACGAGACTGCTGCACGCCCCTCTCCATTCACACTCCCAGCAGAACTCTCAACTAGACTGCTGCACGCCCCTCTCCATGCTCCCTCCCAGCAGAACTCTCAACGAGACTGTTGCACGCCCCTCTCCATGCTCCCTCCCAGCAGAACTCTCAACGAGACTGCTGCACGCTCCTCTCCATTCACACTCCCAGCAGAACCTCTCAACGACACTGCTGCACGCCCCTCTCCATGCTCCCTCCCAGCAGAACTCTCAACGAGACTGCTGCACGCCCCTCTCCATGCTCCCTCTCAGCAGAACTCTCAACGACACTGCTGCACGCCACTCTCCATTCACACTCCCAGCAGAACTCTCAACTAGACTGCTGCACGCCCCTCTCCATGCTCCCTCCCAGCAGAACTCTCAACGAGACTGTTGCACGCCCCTCTCCATGCTCCCTCCCAGCAGAACTCTCAACGAGACTGCTGCACGCCCCCTCTCCATGCTCCCTCCCAGCAGAACTCTCAACGAGACTGCTGCACGCCCCTCTCCATGCTCCGTCCCAGCAGAACTCTCAACGACACTGCTGCACGCCACTCTCCATGCTCCCTCCCAGCAGAACTCTCAACGAGACTGCTGCACGCCCCCTCCATTCACACTCCCAGCAGAACTCTCAACGAGACTGCTGCACGCCCCTCTCCATGCTCCCTCCCAGCAGAACTCTCAACTAGACTGCTGCACGCCCCTCTCCATGCTCCCTCCCAGCAGAACTCTCAACGAGACTGCTGCACGCCCCTCTCCATGCTCCGTCCCAGCAGAACTCTCAACGACACTGCTGCACGCCACTCTCCATGCTCCCTCCCAGCAGAACTCTCAACGAGACTGCTGCACGCCCCCTCCATTCACACTCCCAGCAGAACTCTCAACGACACTGCTGCACGCCCCTCTCCATGCTCCCTCCCAGCAGAACTCTCAACGAGACGGCTGCACGCCCCTCTCCATGCTCCCTCCCAGCAGAACTCTCAACGACACTGCTGCACGCCCCGCTCCATGCTTCCTCCCAGCAGAACTCTCAACGAGACTGCTGCACGCCCCTCTCCATTCACACTCCCAGCAGAACTCTCAACGACACTGCTGCACGCCCCTCTCCATGCTCCCTCCCAGCAGAACTCCCAACGAGACTGCTGCACGCCCCTCTCCATGCTCCCTTCCAGCAGAACTCCCAACGAGACTGCTGCATGCCCCTCTCCATGCTCCCTCCCAGCAGAACTCTCAACGAGACTGCTGCACGCCACTCTCCATGCTCCCTCTCAGCAGAACTCTCAACGACACTGCTGCACGCCACTCTCCATTCACACTCCCAGCAGAACTCTCAACTAGACTGCTGCACGCCCCTCTCCATGCTCCCTCCCAGCAGAACTCTCAACGAGACTGTTGCACGCCCCTCTCCATGCTCCCTCCCAGCAGAACTCTCAACGAGACTGCTGCACGCCCCTCTCCATGCTCCCTCCCAGCAGAACTCTCAACGAGACTGCTGCACGCCCCTCTCCATGCTCCGTCCCAGCAGAACTCTCAACGACACTGCTGCACGCCCCTCTCCATTCTCCCTCCCAGCAGAACTCTCAACGAGACTGTTGCATGCCCCTCTCCATGCTCCCTCCCAGCAGAACTCTCAACGAGACTGTTGCACGCCCCTCTCCATGCTCCGTCCCAGCAGAACTCTCAACGACACTGCTGCACGCCCCTCTCCATGCTCCCTCCCAGCAGAACTCCCAACGAGACTGCTGAACGCCCCTCTCCATGCTCCCTCCCAGCAGAACTCTCAACGAGACTGCTGTCCGCCCCTCTCCATTCGCACTCCCAGCAGAACTCTCAACGAGACTGCTGCACGCCCCTCTCCATTCACACTCCCAGCAGAACTCTCAACTAGACTGCTGCACGCCCCTCTCCATGCTCCCTCCCAGCAGAACTCTCAACGAGACTGTTGCACGCCCCTCTCCATGCTCCCTCCCAGCAGAACTCTCAACGAGACTGCTGCACGCTCCTCTCCATTCACACTCCCAGCAGAACCTCTCAACGACACTGCTGCACGCCCCTCTCCATGCTCCCTCCCAGCAGAACTCTCAACGAGACTGCTGCACGCCCCTCTCCATGCTCCCTCTCAGCAGAACTCTCAACGACACTGCTGCACGCCACTCTCCATTCACACTCCCAGCAGAACTCTCAACTAGACTGCTGCACGCCCCTCTCCATGCTCCCTCCCAGCAGAACTCTCAACGAGACTGTTGCACGCCCCTCTCCATGCTCCCTCCCAGCAGAACTCTCAACGAGACTGCTGCACGCCCCCTCTCCATGCTCCCTCCCAGCAGAACTCTCAACGAGACTGCTGCACGCCCCTCTCCATGCTCCGTCCCAGCAGAACTCTCAACGACACTGCTGCACGCCACTCTCCATGCTCCCTCCCAGCAGAACTCTCAACGAGACTGCTGCACGCCCCCTCCATTCACACTCCCAGCAGAACTCTCAACGACACTGCTGCACGCCCCTCTCCATGCTCCCTCCCAGCAGAACTCTCAACGAGACTGCTGCACGCTCCTCTCCATTCACACTCCCAGCAGAACCTCTCAACGACACTGCTGCACGCCCCTCTCCATGCTCCCTCCCAGCAGAACTCTCAACGAGACTGCTGCACGCCCCTCTCCATGCTCCCTCTCAGCAGAACTCTCAACGACACTGCTGCACGCCACTCTCCATTCACACTCCCAGCAGAACTCTCAACTAGACTGCTGCACGCCCCTCTCCATGCTCCCTCCCAGCAGAACTCTCAACGAGACTGTTGCACGCCCCTCTCCATGCTCCCTCCCAGCAGAACTCTCAACGAGACTGCTGCACGCCCCCTCTCCATGCTCCCTCCCAGCAGAACTCTCAACGAGACTGCTGCACGCCCCTCTCCATGCTCCGTCCCAGCAGAACTCTCAACGACACTGCTGCACGCCACTCTCCATGCTCCCTCCCAGCAGAACTCTCAACGAGACTGCTGCACGCCCCCTCCATTCACACTCCCAGCAGAACTCTCAACGACACTGCTGCACGCCCCTCTCCATGCTCCCTCCCAGCAGAACTCTCAACGAGACGGCTGCACGCCCCTCTCCATGCTCCCTCCCAGCAGAACTCTCAACGACACTGCTGCACGCCCCGCTCCATGCTTCCTCCCAGCAGAACTCTCAACGAGACTGCTGCACGCCCCTCTCCATTCACACTCCCAGCAGAACTCTCAACGACACTGCTGCACGCCCCTCTCCATGCTCCCTCCCAGCAGAACTCCCAACGAGACTGCTGCACGCCCCTCTCCATGCTCCCTTCCAGCAGAACTCCCAACGAGACTGCTGCATGCCCCTCTCCATGCTCCCTCCCAGCAGAACTCTCAACGAGACTGCTGCACGCCACTCTCCATGCTCCCTCTCAGCAGAACTCTCAACGACACTGCTGCACGCCACTCTCCATTCACACTCCCAGCAGAACTCTCAACTAGACTGCTGCACGCCCCTCTCCATGCTCCCTCCCAGCAGAACTCTCAACGAGACTGTTGCACGCCCCTCTCCATGCTCCCTCCCAGCAGAACTCTCAACGAGACTGCTGCACGCCCCTCTCCATGCTCCCTCCCAGCAGAACTCTCAACGAGACTGCTGCACGCCCCTCTCCATGCTCCGTCCCAGCAGAACTCTCAACGACACTGCTGCACGCCCCTCTCCATTCTCCCTCCCAGCAGAACTCTCAACGAGACTGTTGCATGCCCCTCTCCATGCTCCCTCCCAGCAGAACTCTCAACGAGACTGTTGCACGCCCCTCTCCATGCTCCGTCCCAGCAGAACTCTCAACGACACTGCTGCACGCCCCTCTCCATGCTCCCTCCCAGCAGAACTCCCAACGAGACTGCTGAACGCCCCTCTCCATGCTCCCTCCCAGCAGAACTCTCAACGAGACTGCTGTCCGCCCCTCTCCATTCGCACTCCCAGCAGAACTCTCAACGAGACTGCTGCACGCCCCTCTCCATTCACACTCCCAGCAGAACTCTCAACTAGACTGCTGCACGCCCCTCTCCATGCTCCCTCCCAGCAGAACTCTCAACGAGACTGTTGCACGCCCCTCTCCATGCTCCCTCCCAGCAGAACTCTCAACGAGACTGCTGCACGCTCCTCTCCATTCACACTCCCAGCAGAACCTCTCAACGACACTGCTGCACGCCCCTCTCCATGCTCCCTCCCAGCAGAACTCTCAACGAGACTGCTGCACGCCCCTCTCCATGCTCCCTCTCAGCAGAACTCTCAACGACACTGCTGCACGCCACTCTCCATTCACACTCCCAGCAGAACTCTCAACTAGACTGCTGCACGCCCCTCTCCATGCTCCCTCCCAGCAGAACTCTCAACGAGACTGTTGCACGCCCCTCTCCATGCTCCCTCCCAGCAGAACTCTCAACGAGACTGCTGCACGCCCCCTCTCCATGCTCCCTCCCAGCAGAACTCTCAACGAGACTGCTGCACGCCCCTCTCCATGCTCCGTCCCAGCAGAACTCTCAACGACACTGCTGCACGCCACTCTCCATGCTCCCTCCCAGCAGAACTCTCAACGAGACTGCTGCACGCCCCCTCCATTCACACTCCCAGCAGAACTCTCAACGACACTGCTGCACGCCCCTCTCCATGCTCCCTCCCAGCAGAACTCCCAACGAGACTGCTGCACGCCCCTCTCCATGCTCCCTCCCAGCAGAACTCCCAACGAGACGGCTGCATGCCCCTCTCCATGCTCCCTCCCAGCAGAACTCTCAACGACACTGCTGCACGCCCCTCTCCATGCTCCCTCCCAGCAGAACTCCCAACGAGACTGCTGCACGCCCCTCTCCATGCTCCCTTCCAGCAGAACTCCCAACGAGACTGCTGCATGCCCCTCTCCATGCTCCCTCCCAGCAGAACTCTCAACGAGACTGCTGCACGCCACTCTCCATGCTCCCTCTCAGCAGAACTCTCAACGACACTGCTGCACGCCACTCTCCATTCACACTCCCAGCAGAACTCTCAACTAGACTGCTGCACGCCCCTCTCCATGCTCCCTCCCAGCAGAACTCTCAACGAGACTGTTGCACGCCCCTCTCCATGCTCCCTCCCAGCAGAACTCTCAACGAGACTGCTGCACGCCCCTCTCCATGCTCCCTCCCAGCAGAACTCTCAACGAGACTGCTGCACGCCCCTCTCCATGCTCCGTCCCAGCAGAACTCTCAACGAGACTGCTGCACGCCCCGCTCCATGCTTCCTCCCAGCAGAACTCTCAACGAGACTGCTGCACGCCCCTCTCCATTCACACTCCCAGCAGAACTCTCAACGACACTGCTGCACGCCCCTCTCCATGCTCCCTCCCAGCAGAACTCCCAACGAGACTGCTGCACGCCCCTCTCCATGCTCCCTTCCAGCAGAACTCCCAACGAGACTGCTGCATGCCCCTCTCCATGCTCCCTCCCAGCAGAACTCTCAACGAGACTGCTGCACGCCACTCTCCATGCTCCCTCTCAGCAGAACTCTCAACGACACTGCTGCACGCCACTCTCCATTCACACTCCCAGCAGAACTCTCAACTAGACTGCTGCACGCCCCTCTCCATGCTCCCTCCCAGCAGAACTCTCAACGAGACTGTTGCACGCCCCTCTCCATGCTCCCTCCCAGCAGAACTCTCAACGAGACTGCTGCACGCCCCTCTCCATGCTCCCTCCCAGCAGAACTCTCAACGAGACTGCTGCACGCCCCTCTCCATGCTCCGTCCCAGCAGAACTCTCAACGACACTGCTGCACGCCCCTCTCCATTCTCCCTCCCAGCAGAACTCTCAACGAGACTGTTGCATGCCCCTCTCCATGCTCCCTCCCAGCAGAACTCTCAACGAGACTGTTGCACGCCCCTCTCCATGCTCCGTCCCAGCAGAACTCTCAACGACACTGCTGCACGCCCCTCTCCATGCTCCCTCCCAGCAGAACTCCCAACGAGACTGCTGAACGCCCCTCTCCATGCTCCCTCCCAGCAGAACTCTCAACGAGACTGCTGTCCGCCCCTCTCCATTCGCACTCCCAGCAGAACTCTCAACGAGACTGCTGCACGCCCCTCTCCATTCACACTCCCAGCAGAACTCTCAACTAGACTGCTGCACGCCCCTCTCCATGCTCCCTCCCAGCAGAACTCTCAACGAGACTGTTGCACGCCCCTCTCCATGCTCCCTCCCAGCAGAACTCTCAACGAGACTGCTGCACGCTCCTCTCCATTCACACTCCCAGCAGAACCTCTCAACGACACTGCTGCACGCCCCTCTCCATGCTCCCTCCCAGCAGAACTCTCAACGAGACTGCTGCACGCCCCTCTCCATGCTCCCTCTCAGCAGAACTCTCAACGACACTGCTGCACGCCACTCTCCATTCACACTCCCAGCAGAACTCTCAACTAGACTGCTGCACGCCCCTCTCCATGCTCCCTCCCAGCAGAACTCTCAACGAGACTGTTGCACGCCCCTCTCCATGCTCCCTCCCAGCAGAACTCTCAACGAGACTGCTGCACGCCCCCTCTCCATGCTCCCTCCCAGCAGAACTCTCAACGAGACTGCTGCACGCCCCTCTCCATGCTCCGTCCCAGCAGAACTCTCAACGACACTGCTGCACGCCACTCTCCATGCTCCCTCCCAGCAGAACTCTCAACGAGACTGCTGCACGCCCCCTCCATTCACACTCCCAGCAGAACTCTCAACGACACTGCTGCACGCCCCTCTCCATGCTCCCTCCCAGCAGAACTCTCAACGAGACGGCTGCACGCCCCTCTCCATGCTCCCTCCCAGCAGAACTCTCAACGACACTGCTGCACGCCCCGCTCCATGCTTCCTCCCAGCAGAACTCTCAACGAGACTGCTGCACGCCCCTCTCCATTCACACTCCCAGCAGAACTCTCAACGACACTGCTGCACGCCCCTCTCCATGCTCCCTCCCAGCAGAACTCCCAACGAGACTGCTGCACGCCCCTCTCCATGCTCCCTTCCAGCAGAACTCCCAACGAGACTGCTGCATGCCCCTCTCCATGCTCCCTCCCAGCAGAACTCTCAACGAGACTGCTGCACGCCACTCTCCATGCTCCCTCTCAGCAGAACTCTCAACGACACTGCTGCACG
This sequence comes from Hemitrygon akajei, assembly GCF_048418815.1. Taxonomy (NCBI): domain Eukaryota; kingdom Metazoa; phylum Chordata; class Chondrichthyes; order Myliobatiformes; family Dasyatidae; genus Hemitrygon; species Hemitrygon akajei. The sequence goes on from NW_027331919.1 coordinate 14,792,366, forward strand.
CCACTCTCCATTCACACTCCCAGCAGAACTCTCAACTAGACTGCTGCACGCCCCTCTCCATGCTCCCTCCCAGCAGAACTCTCAACGAGACTGTTGCACGCCCCTCTCCATGCTCCCTCCCAGCAGAACTCTCAACGAGACTGCTGCACGCCCCTCTCCATGCTCCCTCCCAGCAGAACTCTCAACGAGACTGCTGCACGCCCCTCTCCATGCTCCGTCCCAGCAGAACTCTCAACGACACTGCTGCACGCCCCTCTCCATTCTCCCTCCCAGCAGAACTCTCAACGAGACTGTTGCATGCCCCTCTCCATGCTCCCTCCCAGCAGAACTCTCAACGAGACTGTTGCACGCCCCTCTCCATGCTCCGTCCCAGCAGAACTCTCAACGACACTGCTGCACGCCCCTCTCCATGCTCCCTCCCAGCAGAACTCCCAACGAGACTGCTGAACGCCCCTCTCCATGCTCCCTCCCAGCAGAACTCTCAACGAGACTGCTGTCCGCCCCTCTCCATTCGCACTCCCAGCAGAACTCTCAACGAGACTGCTGCACGCCCCTCTCCATTCACACTCCCAGCAGAACTCTCAACTAGACTGCTGCACGCCCCTCTCCATGCTCCCTCCCAGCAGAACTCTCAACGAGACTGTTGCACGCCCCTCTCCATGCTCCCTCCCAGCAGAACTCTCAACGAGACTGCTGCACGCTCCTCTCCATTCACACTCCCAGCAGAACCTCTCAACGACACTGCTGCACGCCCCTCTCCATGCTCCCTCCCAGCAGAACTCTCAACGAGACTGCTGCACGCCCCTCTCCATGCTCCCTCTCAGCAGAACTCTCAACGACACTGCTGCACGCCACTCTCCATTCACACTCCCAGCAGAACTCTCAACTAGACTGCTGCACGCCCCTCTCCATGCTCCCTCCCAGCAGAACTCTCAACGAGACTGTTGCACGCCCCTCTCCATGCTCCCTCCCAGCAGAACTCTCAACGAGACTGCTGCACGCCCCCTCTCCATGCTCCCTCCCAGCAGAACTCTCAACGAGACTGCTGCACGCCCCTCTCCATGCTCCGTCCCAGCAGAACTCTCAACGACACTGCTGCACGCCACTCTCCATGCTCCCTCCCAGCAGAACTCTCAACGAGACTGCTGCACGCCCCCTCCATTCACACTCCCAGCAGAACTCTCAACGACACTGCTGCACGCCCCTCTCCATGCTCCCTCCCAGCAGAACTCCCAACGAGACTGCTGCACGCCCCTCTCCATGCTCCCTCCCAGCAGAACTCCCAACGAGACGGCTGCATGCCCCTCTCCATGCTCCCTCCCAGCAGAACTCTCAACGAGACTGCTGCACGCCCCTCTCCATGCTCACTCTCAGCAGAACTCTCAACGACACTGCTGCACGCCACTCTCCATGCACCCTCCCAGCAGAACTCTCAACGAGACTGCTGCACGCCCCTCTCCATGCTCCCTCCCAGCAGAACTCTCAACGAGACTGTTGCACGCCCCTCTCCATGCTCCCTCCCAGCAGAACTCTCAACGAGACTGCTGCACGCCCCTCTCCATGCTCCCTCCCAGCAGAACTCTCAACGAGACTGCTGCACGCCCCTCTCCATGCTCCGTCCCAGCAGAACTCTCAACGACACTGCTGCACGCCCCTCTCCATGCTCCCTCCCAGCAGAACTCTCAACGAGACTGTTGCACGCCCCTCTCCATGCTCCCTCCCAGCAGAACTCTCAACGAGACTGTTGCACGCCCCTCTCCATGCTCCGTCCCAGCAGAACTCTCAACGACACTGCTGCACGCCCCTCTCCATGCTCCCTCCCAGCAGAACTCTCAACGAGACGGCTGCACGCCCCTCTCCATGCTCCCTCCCAGCAGAACTCTCAACGACACTGCTGCACGCCCCTCTCCATGCTCCCTCCCAGCAGAACTCTCAACGAGACGGCTGCACGCCCCTCTCCATGCTCCCTCCCAGCAGAACTCTCAACGACACTGCTGCACGCCCCTCTCCATGCTTCCTCCCAGCAGAACTCTCAACGAGACTGCTGCACGCCCCTCTCCATGCTCCCTCCCAGCAGAACTCTCAACGAGACTGCTGCACGCCCCTCTCCATTCGCACTCCCAGCAGAACTCTCAACGAGACTGCTGCACGCCCCTCTCCATTCACACTCCCAGCAGAACTCTCAACTAGACTGCTGCACGCCCCTCTCCATGCTCCCTCCCAGCAGAACTCTCAACGAGACTGTTGCACGCCCCTCTCCATGCTCCCTCCCAGCAGAACTCTCAACGAGACTGCTGCACGCCCCTCTCCATGCTCCCTCCCAGCAGAACTCTCAACGAGACTGCTGCACGCCCCTCTCCATGCTCCGTCCCAGCAGAACTCTCAACGACACTGCTGCACGCCCCTCTCCATGCTCCCTCCCAGCAGAACTCTCAACGAGACGGCTGCACGCCCCTCTCCATGCTCCCTCCCAGCAGAACTCTCAACGACACTGCTGCACGCCCCGCTCCATGCTTCCTCCCAGCAGAACTCTCAACGAGACTGCTGCACGCCCCTCTCCATTCACACTCCCAGCAGAACTCTCAACGACACTGCTGCACGCCCCTCTCCATGCTCCCTCCCAGCAGAACTCCCAACGAGACTGCTGCACGCCCCTCTCCATGCTCCCTTCCAGCAGAACTCCCAACGAGACTGCTGCATGCCCCTCTCCATGCTCCCTCCCAGCAGAACTCTCAACGAGACTGCTGCACGCCACTCTCCATGCTCCCTCTCAGCAGAACTCTCAACGACACTGCTGCACGCCACTCTCCATTCACACTCCCAGCAGAACTCTCAACTAGACTGCTGCACGCCCCTCTCCATGCTCCCTCCCAGCAGAACTCTCAACGAGACTGTTGCACGCCCCTCTCCATGCTCCCTCCCAGCAGAACTCTCAACGAGACTGCTGCACGCCCCTCTCCATGCTCCCTCCCAGCAGAACTCTCAACGAGACTGCTGCACGCCCCTCTCCATGCTCCGTCCCAGCAGAACTCTCAACGACACTGCTGCACGCCCCTCTCCATTCTCCCTCCCAGCAGAACTCTCAACGAGACTGTTGCATGCCCCTCTCCATGCTCCCTCCCAGCAGAACTCTCAACGAGACTGTTGCACGCCCCTCTCCATGCTCCGTCCCAGCAGAACTCTCAACGACACTGCTGCACGCCCCTCTCCATGCTCCCTCCCAGCAGAACTCCCAACGAGACTGCTGAACGCCCCTCTCCATGCTCCCTCCCAGCAGAACTCTCAACGAGACTGCTGCCCGCCCCTCTCCATTCGCACTCCCAGCAGAACTCTCAACGAGACTGCTGCACGCCCCTCTCCATTCACACTCCCAGCAGAACTCTCAACTAGACTGCTGCACGCCCCTCTCCATGCTCCCTCCCAGCAGAACTCTCAACGAGACTGTTGCACGCCCCTCTCCATGCTCCCTCCCAGCAGAACTCTCAACGAGACTGCTGCACGCTCCTCTCCATTCACACTCCCAGCAGAACCTCTCAACGACACTGCTGCACGCCCCTCTCCATGCTCCCTCCCAGCAGAACTCTCAACGAGACTGCTGCACGCCCCTCTCCATGCTCCCTCTCAGCAGAACTCTCAACGACACTGCTGCACGCCACTCTCCATGCACCCTCCCAGCAGAACTCTCAACGAGTCTGCTGCACGCCCCTCTCCATGCTCCCTCCCAGCAGAACTCTCAACGAGACTGTTGCACGCCCCTCTCCATGCTCCCTCCCAGCAGAACTCTCAACGAGACTGCTGCACGCCCCTCTCCATTCACACTCCCAGCAGAACTCTCAACGACACTGCTGCATGCCCCTCTCCATGCTCCCTCCCAGCAGAACTCTCAACGAGACTGCTGCACGCTCCTCTCCATTCACACTCCCAGCAGAACCTCTCAACGACACTGCTGCACGCCCCTCTCCATGCTCCCTCCCAGCAGAACTCTCAACGAGACTGCTGCACGCCCCTCTCCATGCTCCCTCTCAGAGGAACTCTCAACGACACTGCTGCACGCCACTCTCCATGCACCCTCCCAGCAGAACTCTCAACGAGACTGCTGCACGCCCCTCTCCATGCTCCCTCCCAGCAGAACTCTCAACGAGACTGTTGCACGGCCCTCTCCATGCTCCCTCCCAGCAGAACTCTCAACGAGACTGCTGCACGCCCCTCTCCATGCTCCCTCCCAGCAGAACTCTCAACGAGACTGCTGCACGCCCCTCTCCATGCTCCGTCCCAGCAGAACTCTCAACGACACTGCTGCACGCCCCTCTCCATGCTCCCTCCCAGCAGAAATCTCAACGAGACTGTTGCACGCCCCTCTCCATGCTCCCTCCCAGCAGAACTCTCAACGAGACTGTTGCACGCCCCTCTCCATGCTCCGTCCCAGCAGAACTCTCAACGACACTGCTGCACGCCCCACTCCATGCTCCCTCCCAGCAGAACTCCCAACGAGACTGCTGCACGCCCCTCTCCATGCTCCCTCCCAGCAGAACTCTCGACGAGACTGCTGCACGCCCCTCTCCATTCGCACTCCCAGCAGAACTCTCAACGAGACTGCTGCACGCCCCTCTCCATTCACACTCCCAGCAGAACTCTCAACTAGACTGCTGCACGCCCCTCTCCATGCTCCCTCCCAGCAGAACTCTCAGCGAGACGGCTACACGCCCCTCTCCATGCTCCCTCCCAGCAGAACTCTCAACGAGACTGCTGCACGCCTCTCTCCATGCTCCCTCCCAGCAGAACTCTCAACGAGACTGCTGCACGCCCCTCTCCATGCTCCGTCCCAGCAGAACTCTCAACGACACTGCTGCACGCCCCTCTCCATGCTCCCTCCCAGCAGGACTCTCAACGAGACGGCTGCACGCCCCTCTCCATGCTGGCTCCCAGCAGAACTCTCAACGACACTGCTGCACGCCCCTCTCCATGCTACTTCCCAGCAGAACTCTCAACGAGACTGCTGCACGCCCCTCTCCATTCACACTCCCAGCAGAACTCTCAACGACACTGCTGCACGCCCCTCTCCATGCTCCCTCCCAGCAGAACTCCCAACGAGACTGCTGCACGCCCCTCTCCATGCTCCGTCCCAGCAGAACTCTCAACGACACTGCTGCACGCCCCTCTCCATGCTCCCTCCCAGCAGAACTCTCAACGAGACGGCTGCACGCCCCTCTCCATGCTCCCTCCCAGCAGAACTCTCAACGACACTGCTGCACGCCCCTCTCCATGCTTCCTCCCAGCAGAACTCTCAACGAGACTGCTGCACGCCCCTCTCCATTCACACTCCCAGCAGAACTCTCAACGACACTGCTGCACGCCCCTCTCCATGCTCCCTCCCAGCAGAACTCCCAACGAGACTGCTGCACGCCCCTCTCCATGCTCCCTCCCAGCAGAACTCCCAACGAGACTGCTGAATGCCCCTCTCCATGCTCCCTCCCAGCAGAACTCTCAACGAGACTGCTGCACGCCCCTCTCCATGCTCCCTCTCAGCAGAACTCTCAACGACACTGCTGCACGCCACTCTCCATGCACCCTCCCAGCAGAACTCTCAACGAGACTGCTGCACGCCCCTCTCCATGCTCCCTCCCAGCAGAACTCTCAACGAGACTGTTGCACGCCCCTCTCCATGCTCCCTCCCAGCAGAACTCTCAACGAGACTGCTGCACGCCCCTCTCCATGCTCCCTCCCAGCAGAACTCTCAACGAGACGGCTGCACGCCCCTCTCCATGCTCCCTCCCAGCAGAACTCTCAACGAGACTGCTGCACGCCCCTCTCCATGCTCCCTCCCAGCAGAACTCTCAACGAGACGGCTGCACGCCCCTCTCCATGCTCCCTCCCAGCAGAACTCTCAACGACACTGCTGCACGCCCCTCTCCATGCTCCCTCCCAGCAGAACTCTCAACGAGACTGTTGCACGCCCCTCTCCATGCTCCCTCCCAGCAGAACTCTCAACGAGACTGTTGCACGCCCCTCTCCTTGCTCCATCCCAGCGAGACTGCTGCACGCCCCTCTCCATGCTCCCTCCCAGCAGAACTCTCAACGACACTGCTGCACGCCCCTCTCAATGCTCCGTCCCAGCAGAACTCTCAACGACACTGCTGCACGCCCCTCTCCATGCTCCCTCCCAGCAGAACTCTCAACGAGACGGCTGCACGCCCCTCTCCATGCTCCCTCCCAGCAGAACTCTCAACGACACTGCTGCACGCCCCTCTCCATGCTCCCTCCCAGCAGAACTCTCAACGAGACTGCTGCACACCCCTCTCCATTCGCACTCCCAACAGAACTCTCAACGAGACTGCTGCACGCCCCTCTCCATTCACACTCCCAGCAGAACTCTCAACTAGACTGCTGTACGCCCCTCTCCATGCTCCCTCCCAGCAGAACTCTCAACGAGACTGTTGCACGCCCCTCTCCATGCTCCCTCCCAGCAGAACTCTCAACGAGACTGCTGCACGCCCCTCTCCATGCTCCCTCCCAGCAGAACTCTCAACGAGACTGCTGCACGCCCCTCTCCATGCTCCGTCCCAGCAGAACTCTCAACGACACTGCTGCACGCCCCTCTCCATGCTCCCTCCCAGCAGAACTCTCAACGAGACGGCTGCACGCCCCTCTCCATGCTCCCTCCCAGCAGAACACTCAACGACACTGCTGCACGCCCCGCTCCATGCTTCCTCCCAGCAGAACTCTCAACGAGACTGCTGCACGCCCCTCTCCATTCACACTCCCAGCAGAACTCTCAACGACACTGCTGCACGCCCCTCTCCATGCTCCCTCCCAGCAGAACTCCCAACGAGACTGCTGCACGCCCCTCTCCATGCTCCCTCCCAGCAGAACTCCCAACGAGACTGCTGCATGCCCCTCTCCATGCTCCCTCCCAGCAGAACTCTCAACGAGACTGCTGCACGCCACTCTCCATGCTCCCTCTCAGCAGAACTCTCAACGACACTGCTGCACGCCACTCTCCATTCACACTCCCAGCAGAACTCTCAACTAGACTGCTGCACGCCCCTCTCCATGCTCCCTCCCAGCAGAACTCTCAACGAGACTGTTGCACGCCCCTCTCCATGCTCCCTCCCAGCAGAACTCTCAACGAGACTGCTGCACGCCCCCTCTCCATGCTCCCTCCCAGCAGAACTCTCAACGAGACTGCTGCACGCCCCTCTCCATGCTCCGTCCCAGCAGAACTCTCAACGACACTGCTGCACGCCACTCTCCATGCTCCCTCCCAGCAGAACTCTCAACGAGACTGCTGCACGCCCCTCTCCATTCACACTCCCAGCAGAACTCTCAACGACACTGCTGCACGCCCCTCTCCATGCTCCCTCCCAGCAGAACTCCCAACGAGACTGCTGCACGCCCCTCTCCATGCTCCCTCCCAGCAGAACTCTCAACGAGACGGCTGCACGCCCCTCTCCATGATCCCTCCCAGCAGAACTCTCAACGAGACTGCTGCACGCCCCTCTCCATGCTCCGTCCCAGCAGAACTCTCAACGACACTGCTGCACGCCCCTCTCCATGCTCCCTCCCAGCAGAACTCTCAACGAGACTGTTGCACGCCCCTCTCCATGCTCCCTCCCAGCAGAACTCTCAACGAGACTGTTGCACGCCCCTCTCCATGCTCCGTCCCAGCAGAACTCTCAACGACACTGCTGCACGCCCCTCTCCATGCTCCCTCCCAGCAGAACTCTCAACGAGACGGCTGCACGCCCCTCTCCATGCTCCCTCCCAGCAGAACTCTCAACGACACTGCTGCACGCCCCTCTCCATGCTCCCTCCCAGCAGAACTCTCAACGAGACGGCTGCACGCCCCTCTCCATGCTCCCTCCCAGCAGAACTCTCAACGACACTGCTGCACGCCCCTCTCCATGCTTCCTCCCAGCAGAACTCTCAACGAGACTGCTGCACGCCCCTCTCCATGCTCCCTCCCAGCAGAACTCTCAACGAGACTGCTGCACGCCCCTCTCCATTCGCACTCCCAGCAGAACTCTCAACGAGACTGCTGCACGCCCCTCTCCATTCACACTCCCAGCAGAACTCTCAACTAGACTGCTGCACGCCCCTCTCCATGCTCCCTCCCAGCAGAACTCTCAACGAGACTGTTGCACGCCCCTCTCCATGCTCCCTCCCAGCAGAACTCTCAACGAGACTGCTGCACGCCCCTCTCCATGCTCCCTCCCAGCAGAACTCTCAACGAGACTGCTGCACGCCCCTCTCCATGCTCCGTCCCAGCAGAACTCTCAACGACACTGCTGCACGCCCCTCTCAATGCTCCCTCCCAGCAGAACTCTCAACGAGACGGCTGCACGCCCCTCTCCATGCTCCCTCCCAGCAGAACTCTCAACGACACTGCTGCACGCCCCGCTCCATGCTTCCTCCCAGCAGAACTCTCAACGAGACTGCTGCACGCCCCTCTCCATTCACACTCCCAGCAGAACTCTCAACGACACTGCTGCACGCCCCTCTCCATGCTCCCTCCCAGCAGAACTCCCAACGAGACTGCTGCACGCCCCTCTCCATGCTCCCTTCCAGCAGAACTCCCAACGAGACTGCTGCATGCCCCTCTCCATGCTCCCTCCCAGCAGAACTCTCAACGAGACTGCTGCACGCCACTCTCCATGCTCCCTCTCAGCAGAACTCTCAACGACACTGCTGCACGCCACTCTCCATTCACACTCCCAGCAGAACTCTCAACTAGACTGCTGCACGCCCCTCTCCATGCTCCCTCCCAGCAGAACTCTCAACGAGACTGTTGCACGCCCCTCTCCATGCTCCCTCCCAGCAGAACTCTCAACGAGACTGCTGCACGCCCCTCTCCATGCTCCCTCCCAGCAGAACTCTCAACGAGACTGCTGCACGCCCCTCTCCATGCTCCGTCCCAGCAGAACTCTCAACGACACTGCTGCACGCCCCTCTCCATTCTCCCTCCCAGCAGAACTCTCAACGAGACTGTTGCATGCCCCTCTCCATGCTCCCTCCCAGCAGAACTCTCAACGAGACTGTTGCACGCCCCTCTCCATGCTCCGTCCCAGCAGAACTCTCAACGACACTGCTGCACGCCCCTCTCCATGCTCCCTCCCAGCAGAACTCCCAACGAGACTGCTGAACGCCCCTCTCCATGCTCCCTCCCAGCAGAACTCTCAACGAGACTGCTGCCCGCCCCTCTCCATTCGCACTCCCAGCAGAACTCTCAACGAGACTGCTGCACGCCCCTCTCCATTCACACTCCCAGCAGAACTCTCAACTAGACTGCTGCACGCCCCTCTCCATGCTCCCTCCCAGCAGAACTCTCAACGAGACTGTTGCACGCCCCTCTCCATGCTCCCTCCCAGCAGAACTCTCAACGAGACTGCTGCACGCTCCTCTCCATTCACACTCCCAGCAGAACCTCTCAACGACACTGCTGCACGCCCCTCTCCATGCTCCCTCCCAGCAGAACTCTCAACGAGACTGCTGCACGCCCCTCTCCATGCTCCCTCTCAGCAGAACTCTCAACGACACTGCTGCACGCCACTCTCCATGCACCCTCCCAGCAGAACTCTCAACGAGTCTGCTGCACGCCCCTCTCCATGCTCCCTCCCAGCAGAACTCTCAACGAGACTGTTGCACGCCCCTCTCCATGCTCCCTCCCAGCAGAACTCTCAACGAGACTGCTGCACGCCCCTCTCCATTCACACTCCCAGCAGAACTCTCAACGACACTGCTGCATGCCCCTCTCCATGCTCCCTCCCAGCAGAACTCTCAACGAGACTGCTGCACGCTCCTCTCCATTCACACTCCCAGCAGAACCTCTCAACGACACTGCTGCACGCCCCTCTCCATGCTCCCTCCCAGCAGAACTCTCAACGAGACTGCTGCACGCCCCTCTCCATGCTCCCTCTCAGAGGAACTCTCAACGACACTGCTGCACGCCACTCTCCATGCACCCTCCCAGCAGAACTCTCAACGAGACTGCTGCACGCCCCTCTCCATGCTCCCTCCCAGCAGAACTCTCAACGAGACTGTTGCACGGCCCTCTCCATGCTCCCTCCCAGCAGAACTCTCAACGAGACTGCTGCACGCCCCTCTCCATGCTCCCTCCCAGCAGAACTCTCAACGAGACTGCTGCACGCCCCTCTCCATGCTCCGTCCCAGCAGAACTCTCAACGACACTGCTGCACGCCCCTCTCCATGCTCCCTCCCAGCAGAACTCTCAACGAGACTGTTGCACGCCCCTCTCCATGCTCCGTCCCAGCAGAACTCTCAACGAGACTGTTGCACGCCCCTCTCCATGCTCCGTCCCAGCAGAACTCTCAACGACACTGCTGCACGCCCCACTCCATGCTCCCTCCCAGCAGAACTCCCAACGAGACTGCTGCACGCCCCTCTCCATGCTCCCTCCCAGCAGAACTCTCGACGAGACTGCTGCACGCCCCTCTCCATTCGCACTCCCAGCAGAACTCTCAACGAGACTGCTGCACGCCCCTCTCCATTCACACTCCCAGCAGAACTCTCAACTAGACTGCTGCACGCCCCTCTCCATGCTCCCTCCCAGCAGAACTCTCCGCGAGACGGCTACACGCCCCTCTCCATGCTCCCTCCCAGCAGAACTCTCAACGAGACTGCTGCACGCCTCTCTCCATGCTCCCTCCCAGCAGAACTCTCAACGAGACTGCTGCACGCCCCTCTCCATGCTCCGTCCCAGCAGAACTCTCAACGACACTGCTGCACGCCCCTCTCCATGCTCCCTCCCAGCAGGACTCTCAACGAGACGGCTGCACGCCCCTCTCCATGCTGGCTCCCAGCAGAACTCTCAACGACACTGCTGCACGCCCCTCTCCATGCTACTTCCCAGCAGAACTCTCAACGAGACTGCTGCACGCCCCTCTCCATTCACACTCCCAGCAGAACTCTCAACGACACTGCTGCACGCCCCTCTCCATGCTCCCTCCCAGCAGAACTCCCAACGAGACTGCTGCACGCCCCTCTCCATGCTCCCTCCCAGCAGAACTCCCAACGAGACTGCTGCATGCCCCTCTCCATGCTCCCTCCCAGCAGAACTCTCAACGAGACTGCTGCACGCCCCTCTCCATGCTCCCTCTCAGCAGAACTCTCAACGACACTGCTGCACGCCACTCTCCATTCACACTCCCAGCAGAACTCTCAACTAGACTGCTGCACGCCCCTCTCCATGCTCCCTCCCAGCAGAACTCTCAACGAGACTGTTGCACGCCCCTCTCCATGCTCCCTCCCAGCAGAACTCTCAACGAGACTGCTGCACGCCCCTCTCCATGCTCCCTCCCAGCAGAACTCTCAACGAGACTGCTGCACGCCCCTCTCCATGCTCCGTCCCAGCAGAACTCTCAACGACACTGCTGCACGCCCCTCTCCATTCTCCCTCCCAGCAGAACTCTCAACGAGACTGTTGCATGCCCCTCTCCATGCTCCCTCCCAGCAGAACTCTCAACGAGACTGTTGCACGCCCCTCTCCATGCTCCGTCCCAGCAGAACTCTCAACGACACTGCTGCACGCCCCTCTCCATGCTCCCTCCCAGCAGAACTCCCAACGAGACTGCTGAACGCCCCTCTCCATGCTCCCTCCCAGCAGAACTCTCAACGAGACTGCTGCCCGCCCCTCTCCATTCGCACTCCCAGCAGAACTCTCAACGAGACTGCTGCACGCCCCTCTCCATTCACACTCCCAGCAGAACTCTCAACGACACTGCTGCACGCCCCTCTCCATGCTCCCTCCCAGCAGAACTCCCAACGAGACTGCTGCACGCCCCTCTCCATGCTCCCTCCCAGCAGAACTCCCAACGAGACTGCTGCATGCCCCTCTCCATGCTCCCTCCCAGCAGAACTCTCAACGAGACTGCTGCACGCCCCTCTCCATGCTCCCTCTCAGCAGAACTCTCAACGACACTGCTGCACGCCACTCTCCATTCACACTCCCAGCAGAACTCTCAACTAGACTGCTGCACGCCCCTCTCCATGCTCCCTCCCAGCAGAACTCTCAACGAGACTGTTGCACGCCCCTCTCCATGCTCCCTCCCAGCAGAACTCTCAACGAGACTGCTGCACGCCCCTCTCCATGCTCCCTCCCAGCAGAACTCTCAACGAGACTGCTGCACGCCCCTCTCCATGCTCCGTCCCAGCAGAACTCTCAACGACACTGCTGCACGCCCCTCTCCATTCTCCCTCCCAGCAGAACTCTCAACGAGACTGTTGCATGCCCCTCTCCATGCTCCCTCCCAGCAGAACTCTCAACGAGACTGTTGCACGCCCCTCTCCATGCTCCGTCCCAGCAGAACTCTCAACGACACTGCTGCACGCCCCTCTCCATGCTCCCTCCCAGCAGAACTCCCAACGAGACTGCTGAACGCCACTCACCATGCTCCCTCCCAGCAGAACTCTCAACGAGACTGCTGCCCGCCCCTCTCCATTCGCACTCCCAGCAGAACTCTCAACGAGACTGCTGCACGCCCCTCTCCATTCACACTCCCAGCAGAACTCTCAACTAGACTGCTGCACGCCCCTCTCCATGCTCCCTCCCAGCAGAACTCTCAACGAGACTGTTGCACGCCCCTCTCCATGCTCCCTCCCAGCAGAACTCTCAACGAGACTGCTGCACGCTCCTCTCCATTCACACTCCCAGCAGAACCTCTCAACGACACTGCTGCACGCCCCTCTCCATGCTCCCTCCCAGCAGAACTCTCAACGAGACTGCTGCACGCCCCTCTCCATGCTACCTCTCAGCAGAACTCTCAACGACACTGCTGCACGCCACTCTCCATGCACCCTCCCAGCAGAACTCTCAACGAGTCTGCTGCACGCCCCTCTCCATGCTCCCTCCCAGCAGAACTCTCAACGAGACTGTTGCACGCCCCTCTCCATGCTCCCTCCCAGCAGAACTCTCAACGAGACTGCTGCACGCCCCTCTCCATTCACACTCCCAGCAGAACTCTCAACGACACTGCTGCACGCCACTCTCCATGCTCCCTCCCAGCAGAACTCCCAACGAGACTGCTGCACGCCCCTCTCCATGCTCCCTCCCAGCAGAACTCTCAACGACACTGCTGCATGCCCCTCTCCATGCTCCCTCCCAGCAGAACTCTCAACGAGACTGCTGCACGCTCCTCTCCATTCACACTCCCAGCAGAACCTCTCAACGACACTGCTGCACGCCCCTCTCCATGCTCCCTCCCAGCAGAACTCTCAACGAGACTGCTGCACGCCCCTCTCCATGCTCCCTCTCAGAGGAACTCTCAACGACACTGCTGCACGCCACTCTCCATGCACCCTCCCAGCAGAACTCTCAGCGAGACTGCTGCACGCCCCTCTCCATGCTCCCTCCCAGCAGAACTCTCAACGAGACTGTTGCACGGCCCTCTCCATGCTCCCTCCCAGCAGAACTCTCAACGAGACTGCTGCACGCCCCTCTCCATGCTCCCTCCCAGCAGAACTCTCAACGAGACTGCTGCACGCCCCTCTCCATGCTCCGTCCCAGCAGAACTCTCAACGACACTGCTGCACGCCCCTCTCCATGCTCCCTCCCAGCAGAACTCTCAACGAGACTGTTGCACGCCCCTCTCCATGCTCCCTCCCAGCAGAACTCTCAACGAGACTGTTGCACGCCCCTCTCCATGCTCCGTCCCAGCAGAACTCTCAACGACACTGCTGCACGCCCCACTCCATGCTCCCTCCCAGCAGAACTCCCAACGAGACTGCTGCACGCCCCTCTCCATGCTCCGTCCCAGCAGAACTCTCAACGACACTGCTGCACGCCCCTCTCCATGCTCCCTCCCAGCAGAACTCTCAACGAGACGGCTGCACGCCCCTCTCCATGCTGGCTCCCAGCAGAACACTCAACGACACTTCTGCACGCCCCTCTCCATGCTACGTCCCAGCAGAACTCTCAACGAGACTGCTGCACGCCCCTCTCCATTCACACTCCCAGCAGAACTCTCAACGACACTGCTGCACGCCCCTCTCCATGCTCCCTCCCAGCAGAACTCCCAACGAGACTGCTGCACGCCCCTCTCCATGCTCCCTCCCAGCAGAACTCCCAACGAGACTGCTGCATGCCCCTCTCCATGCTCCCTCCCAGCAGAACTCTCAACGAGACTGCTGCACGCCCCTCTCCATGCTCCCTCTCAGCAGAACTCTCAACGACACTGCTGCACGCCACTCTCCATTCACACTCCCAGCAGAACTCTCAACTAGACTGCTGCACGCCCCTCTCCATGCTCCCTCCCAGCAGAACTCTCAACGAGACTGTTGCACGCCCCTCTCCATGCTCCCTCCCAGCAGAACTCTCAACGAGACTGCTGCACGCCCCTCTCCATGCTCCCTCCCAGCAGAACTCTCAACGAGACTGCTGCACGCCCCTCTCCATGCTCCGTCCCAGCAGAACTCTCAACGACACTGCTGCACGCCCCTCTCCATGCTCCCTCCCAGCAGAACTCTTAACGAGACTGTTGCACGCCCCTCTCCATGCTCCCTCCCAGCAGAACTCTCAACGAGACTGTTGCACGCCCCTCTCCGTGCTCCGTCCCAGCAGAACTCTCAACGACACTGCTGCACGTCCCTCTCCATGCTCCCTCCCAGCAGAACTCTCAACGAGACGGCTGCACGCCCCTCTCCATGCTCCCTCCCAGCAGAACTCTCAACGACACTGCTGCACGCCCCTCTCCATGCTCCCTCCCAGCAGAACTCTCAACGAGACGGCTGCACGCCCCTCTCCATGCTCCCTCCCAGCAGAACTCTCAACGACACTGCTGCACGCCCCTCTCCATGCTTCCTCCCAGCAGAACTCTCAACGAGACTGCTGCACGCCCCTCTCCATTCACACTCCCAGCAGAACTCTCAACGACACTGCTGCACGCCCCTCTCCATGCTCCCTCCCAGCAGAACTCCCAACGAGACTGCTGCACGCCCCTCTCCATGCTCCCTCCCAGCAGAACTCTCAACGAGACTGCTGCACGCCCCTCTCCATTCGCACTCCCAGCAGAACTCTCAACGAGACTGCTGCTCGCCCCTCTCCATTCACACTCCCAGCAGAACTCTCAACTAGACTGCTGCACGCCCCTCTCCATGCTCCCTCCCAGCAGAACTCTCAACGAGACTGTTGCACGCCCCTCTCCATGCTCCCTCCCAGCAGAACTCTCAACGAGACTGCTGCACGCCCCTCTCCGTGCTCCCTCCCAGCAGAACTCTCAACGAGACTGCTGCACGCCCCTCTCCATGCTCCGTCCCAGCAGAACTCTCAACGACACTGCTGCACGCCCCTCTCCATGCTCCCTCCCAGCAGAACTCTCAACGAGACGGCTGCACGCCCCTCTCCATGCTCCCTCCCAGCAGAACTCTCAACGACACTGCTGCACGCCCCTCTCCATGATTCCTCCCAGCAGAACTCTCAACGAGACTGCTGCACGCCCCTCTCCATTCACACTCCCAGCAGAACTCTCAACGACACTGCTGCACGCCCCTCTCCATGCTCCCTCCCAGCAGAACTCCCAACGAGACTGCTGCACGCCCCTCTCCATGCTCCCTCCCAGCAGAACTCTCAACGAGACTGCTGCACGCCCCTCTCCATGCTCCGTCCCAGCAGAACTCTCAACGACACTGCTGCACGCCCCTCTCCATGCTCCCTCTCAGCAGAACTCTCAACGAGACTGTTGCATGCCCCTCTCCATGCTCCCTCCCAGCAGAACTCTCAACGAGACTGTTGCACGCCCCTCTCCATGCTCCGTCCCAGCAGAACTCTCAACGACACTGCTGGACGCCCCTCTCCATGCTCCCTCCCAGCAGAACTCCCAACGAGACTGCTGCACGCCCCTCTCCATGCTCCCTCCCAGCAGAACTCTCAACGAGACTGCTGCCCGCCCCTCTCCATTCGCACTCCCAGCAGAACCTCTCAACGACACTGCTGCACGCCCCTCTCCATGCTCCCTCCCAGCAGAACTCTCAACGAGACTGCTGCACGCCCCTCTCCATGCTCCCTCTCAGAGGAACTCTCAACGACACTGCTGCACGCCACTCTCCATGCACCCTCCCAGCAGAACTCTCAGCGAGACTGCTGCACGCCCCTCTCCATGCTCCCTCCCAGCAGAACTCTCAACGAGACTGTTGCACGGCCCTCTCCATGCTCCCTCCCAGCAGAACTCTCAACGAGACTGCTGCACGCCCCTCTCCATGCTCCCTCCCAGCAGAACTCTCAACGAGACTGCTGCACGCCCCTCTCCATGCTCCGTCCCAGCAGAACTCTCAACGACACTGCTGCACGCCCCTCTCCATGCTCCCTCCCAGCAGAACTCTCAACGAGACTGTTGCACGCCCCTCTCCATGCTCCCTCCCAGCAGAACTCTCAACGAGACTGTTGCACGCCCCTCTCCATGCTCCGTCCCAGCAGAACTCTCAACGACACTGCTGCACGCCCCACTCCATGCTCCCTCCCAGCAGAACTCCCAACGAGACTGCTGCACGCCCCTCTCCATGCTCCGTCCCAGCAGAACTCTCAACGACACTGCTGCACGCCCCTCTCCATGCTCCCTCCCAGCAGAACTCTCAACGAGACGGCTGCACGCCCCTCTCCATGCTGGCTCCCAGCAGAACTCTCAACGACACTGCTGCACGCCCCTCTCCATGCTACGTCCCAGCAGAACTCTCAACGAGACTGCTGCACGCCCCTCTCCATTCACACTCCCAGCAGAACTCTCAACGACACTGCTGCACGCCCCTCTCCATGCTCCCTCCCAGCAGAACTCCCAACGAGACTGCTGCACGCCCCTCTCCATGCTCCCTCCCAGCAGAACTCCCAACGAGACTGCTGCATGCCCCTCTCCATGCTCCCTCCCAGCAGAACTCTCAACGAGACTGCTGCACGCCCCTCTCCATGCTCCCTCTCAGCAGAACTCTCAACGACACTGCTGCACGCCACTCTCCATTCACACTCCCAGCAGAACTCTCAACTAGACTGCTGCACGCCCCTCTCCATGCTCCCTCCCAGCAGAACTCTCAACGAGACTGTTGCACGCCCCTCTCCATGCTCCCTCCCAGCAGAACTCTCAACGAGACTGCTGCACGCCCCTCTCCATGCTCCCTCCCAGCAGAACTCTCAACGAGACTGCTGCACGCCCCTCTCCATGCTCCGTCCCAGCAGAACTCTCAACGACACTGCTGCACGCCCCTCTCCATGCTCCCTCCCAGCAGAACTCTTAACGAGACTGTTGCACGCCCCTCTCCATGCTCCCTCCCAGCAGAACTCTCAACGAGACTGTTGCACGCCCCTCTCCGTGCTCCGTCCCAGCAGAACTCTCAACGACACTGCTGCACGTCCCTCTCCATGCTCCCTCCCAGCAGAACTCTCAACGAGACGGCTGCACGCCCCTCTCCATGCTCCCTCCCAGCAGAACTCTCAACGACACTGCTGCACGCCCCTCTCCATGCTCCCTCCCAGCAGAACTCTCAACGAGACGGCTGCACGCCCCTCTCCATGCTCCCTCCCAGCAGAACTCTCAACGACACTGCTGCACGCCCCTCTCCATGCTTCCTCCCAGCAGAACTCTCAACGAGACTGCTGCACGCCCCTCTCCATTCACACTCCCAGCAGAACTCTCAACGACACTGCTGCACGCCCCTCTCCATGCTCCCTCCCAGCAGAACTCCCAACGAGACTGCTGCACGCCCCTCTCCATGCTCCCTCCCAGCAGAACTCTCAACGAGACTGCTGCACGCCCCTCTCCATTCGCACTCCTAGCAGAACTCTCAACGAGACTGCTGCTCGCCCCTCTCCATTCACACTCCCAGCAGAACTCTCAACTAGACTGCTGCACGCCCCTCTCCATGCTCCCTCCCAGCAGAACTCTCAACGAGACTGTTGCACGCCCCTCTCCATGCTCCCTCCCAGCAGAACTCTCAACGAGACTGCTGCACGCCCCTCTCCGTGCTCCCTCCCAGCAGAACTCTCAACGAGACTGCTGCACGCCCCTCTCCATGCTCCGTCCCAGCAGAACTCTCAACGACACTGCTGCACGCCCCTCTCCATGCTCCCTCCCAGCAGAACTCTCAACGAGACGGCTGCACGCCCCTCTCCATGCTCCCTCCCAGCAGAACTCTCAACGACACTGCTGCACGCCCCTCTCCATGATTCCTCCCAGCAGAACTCTCAACGAGACTGCTGCACGCCCCTCTCCATTCACACTCCCAGCAGAACTCTCAACGACACTGCTGCACGCCCCTCTCCATGCTCCCTCCCAGCAGAACTCCCAACGAGACTGCTGCACGCCCCTCTCCATGCTCCCTCCCAGCAGAACTCCCAACGAGACTGCTGCATGCCCCTCTCCATGCTCCCTCCCAGCAGAACTCTCAACGAGACTGCTGCACGCCACTCTCCATGCTCCCTCTCAGCAGAACTCTCAACGACACTGCTGCACGCCACTCTCCATTCACACTCCCAGCAGAACTCTCAACTAGACTGCTGCACGCCCCTCTCCATGCTCCCTCCCAGCAGAACTCTCAACGAGACTGTTGCACGCCCCTCTCCATGCTCCCTCCCAGCAGAACTCTCAACTAGACTGCTGCACGCCCCTCTCCATGCTCCCTCCCAGCAGAACTCTCAACGAGACTGCTGCACGCCCCTCTCCATGCTCCGTCCCAGCAGAACTCTCAACGACACTGCTGCACGCCCCTCTCCATGCTCCCTCCCAGCAGAACTCTCAACGAGACTGTTGCATGCCCCTCTCCATGCTCCCTCCCAGCAGAACTCTCAACGAGACTGTTGCACGCCCCTCTCCATGCTCCGTCCCAGCAGAACTCTCAACGACACTGCTGGACGCCCCTCTCCATGCTCCCTCCCAGCAGAACTCCCAACGAGACTGCTGCACGCCCCTCTCCATGCTCCCTCCCAGCAGAACTCTCAACGAGACTGCTGCCCGCCCCTCTCCATTCGCACTCCCAGCAGAACTCTCAACGAGACTGCTGCACACCCCTCTCCATTCACACTCCCAGCAGAACTCTCAACTAGACTGCTGCACGCCCCTCTCCATGCTCCCTCCCAGCAGAACTCTCAACGAGACTGTTGCACGCCCATCTCCATGCTCCCTCCCAGCAGAACTCTCAACGAGACTGCTGCACGCTCCTCTCCATTCACACTCCCAGCAGAACCTCTCAACGACACTGCTGCACGCCCCTCTCCATGCTCCCTCCCAGCAGAACTCTCAACGAGACTGCTGCACGCCCCTCTCCATGCTCCCTCTCAGCAGAACTCTCAACGACACTGCTGCACGCCACTCTCCATGCACCCTCCCAGCAGAACTCTCAACGAGACTGCTGCACGCCCCTCTCCATGCTCCCTCCCAGCAGAACTCTCAACGAGACTGTTGCACGCCCCTCTCCATGCTCCCTCCCAGCAGAACTCTCAACGAGACTGCTGCCCGCCCCTCTCCATTCGCACTCCCAGCAGAACTCTCAACGAGACTGCTGCACGCCCCTCTCCATTCACACTCCCAGCAGAACTCTCAACTAGACTGCTGCACGCCCCTCTCCATGCTCCCTCCCAGCAGAACTCTCAACGAGACTGTTGCACGCCCCTCTCCATGCTCCCTCCCAGCAGAACTCTCAACGAGACTGCTGCACGCTCCTCTCCATTCACACTCCCAGCAGAACCTCTCAACGACACTGCTGCACGCCCCTCTCCATGCTCCCTCCCAGCAGAACTCTCAACGAGACTGCTGCACGCCCCTCTCCATGCTCCCTCTCAGCAGAACTCTCAACGACACTGCTGCACGCCACTCTCCATGCACCCTCCCAGCAGAACTCTCAACGAGTCTGCTGCACGCCCCTCTCCATGCTCCCTCCCAGCAGAACTCTCAACGAGACTGTTGCACGCCCCTCTCCATGCTCCCTCCCAGCAGAACTCTCAACGAGACTGCTGCACGCCCCTCTCCTTTCACACTCCCAGCAGAACTCTCAACGACACTGCTGCACGCCCCTCTCCATGCTCCCTCCCAGCAGAACTCCCAACGAGACTGCTGCACGCCCCTCTCCATGCTCCCTCCCAGCAGAACTCTCAACGACACTGCTGCATGCCCCTCTCCATGCTCCCTCCCAGCAGAACTCTCAACGAGACTGCTGCACGCTCCTCTCCATTCACACTCCCAGCAGAACCTCTCAACGACACTGCTGCACGCCCCTCTCCATGCTCCCTCCCAGCAGAACTCTCAACGAGACTGCTGCACGCCCCTCTCCATGCTCCCTCTCAGAGGAACTCTCAACGACACTGCTGCACGCCACTCTCCATGCACCCTCCCAGCAGAACTCTCAACGAGACTGCTGCACGCCCCTCTCCATGCTCCCTCCCAGCAGAACTCTCAACGAGACTGTTGCACGGCCCTCTCCATGCTCCCTCCCAGCAGAACTCTCAACGAGACTGCTGCACGCCCCTCTCCAAGCTCCCTCCCAGCAGAACTCTCAACGAGACTGCTGCACGCCCCTCTCCATGCTCCGTCCCAGCAGAACTCTCAACGACACTGCTGCACGCCCCTCTCCATGCTCCCTCCCAGCAGAACTCTCAACGAGACTGTTGCACGCCCCTCTCCATGCTCCCTCCCAGCAGAACTCTCAACGAGACTGTTGCACGCCCCTCTCCATGCTCCGTCCCAGCAGAACTCTCAACGACACTGCTGCACGCCCCACTCCATGCTCCCTCCCAGCAGAACTCCCAACGAGACTGCTGCACGCCCCTCTCCATGCTCCCTCCCAGCAGAACTCTCGACGAGACTGCTGCACGCCCCTCTCCATTCGCACTCCCAGCAGAACTCTCAACGAGACGGCTGCACGCCCCTCTCCATGCTCCCTCCCAGCAGAACTCTCAACGACACTGCTGCACGCCCCTCTCCATGATTCCTCCCAGCAGAACTCTCAACGAGACTGCTGCACGCCCCTCTCCATTCACACTCCCAGCAGAACTCTCAACGACACTGCTGCACGCCCCTCTCCATGCTCCCTCCCAGCAGAACTCCCAACGAGACTGCTGCACGCCCCTCTCAATGCTCCCTCCCAGCAGAACTCCCAACGAGACTGCTGCATGCCCCTCTCCATGCTCCCTCCCAGCAGAACTCTCAACGAGACTGCTGCACGCCACTCTCCATGCTCCCTCTCAGCAGAACTCTCAACGACACTGCTGCACGCCACTCTCCATTCACACTCCCAGCAGAACTCTCAACTAGACTGCTGCACGCCCCTCTCCATGCTCCCTCCCAGCAGAACTCTCAACGAGACTGTTGCACGCCCCTCTCCATGCTCCCTCCCAGCAGAACTCTCAACTAGACTGCTGCACGCCCCTCTCCATGCTCCCTCCCAGCAGAACTCTCAACGAGACTGCTGCACGCCCCTCTCCATGCTCCGTCCCAGCAGAACTCTCAACGACACTGCTGCACGCCCCTCTCCATGCTCCCTCCCAGCAGAACTCTCAACGAGACTGTTGCATGCCCCTCTCCATGCTCCCTCCCAGCAGAACTCTCAACGAGACTGTTGCACGCCCCTCTCCATGCTCCGTCCCAGCAGAACTCTCAACGACACTGCTGGACGCCCCTCTCCATGCTCCCTCCCAGCAGAACTCCCAACGAGACTGCTGCACGCCCCTCTCCATGCTCCCTCCCAGCAGAACTCTCAACGAGACTGCTGCCCGCCCCTCTCCATTCGCACTCCCAGCAGAACTCTCAACGAGACTGCTGCACGCCCCTCTCCATTCACACTCCCAGCAGAACTCTCAACTAGACTGCTGCACGCCCCTCTCCATGCTCCCTCCCAGCAGAACTCTCAACGAGACTGTTGCACGCCCATCTCCATGCTCCCTCCCAGCAGAACTCTCAACGAGACTGCTGCACGCTCCTCTCCATTCACACTCCCAGCAGAACCTCTCAACGACACTGCTGCACGCCCCTCTCCATGCTCCCTCCCAGCAGAACTCTCAACGAGACTGCTGCACGCCCCTCTCCATGCTCCCTCTCAGCAGAACTCTCAACGACACTGCTGCACGCCACTCTCCATGCACCCTCCCAGCAGAACTCTCAACGAGACTGCTGCACGCCCCTCTCCATGCTCCCTCCCAGCAGAACTCTCAACGAGACTGTTGCACGCCCCTCTCCATGCTCCCTCCCAGCAGAACTCTCAACGAGACTGCTGCCCGCCCCTCTCCATTCGCACTCCCAGCAGAACTCTCAACGAGACTGCTGCACGCCCCTCTCCATTCACACTCCCAGCAGAACTCTCAACTAGACTGCTGCACGCCCCTCTCCATGCTCCCTCCCAGCAGAACTCTCAACGAGACTGTTGCACGCCCCTCTCCATGCTCCCTCCCAGCAGAACTCTCAACGAGACTGCTGCACGCTCCTCTCCATTCACACTCCCAGCAGAACCTCTCAACGACACTGCTGCACGCCCCTCTCCATGCTCCCTCCCAGCAGAACTCTCAACGAGACTGCTGCACGCCCCTCTCCATGCTCCCTCTCAGCAGAACTCTCAACGACACTGCTGCACGCCACTCTCCATGCACCCTCCCAGCAGAACTCTCAACGAGTCTGCTGCACGCCCCTCTCCATGCTCCCTCCCAGCAGAACTCTCAACGAGACTGTTGCACGCCCCTCTCCATGCTCCCTCCCAGCAGAACTCTCAACGAGACTGCTGCACGCCCCTCTCCTTTCACACTCCCAGCAGAACTCTCAACGACACTGCTGCACGCCCCTCTCCATGCTCCCTCCCAGCAGAACTCCCAACGAGACTGCTGCACGCCCCTCTCCATGCTCCCTCCCAGCAGAACTCTCAACGACACTGCTGCATGCCCCTCTCCATGCTCCCTCCCAGCAGAACTCTCAACGAGACTGCTGCACGCTCCTCTCCATTCACACTCCCAGCAGAACCTCTCAACGACACTGCTGCACGCCCCTCTCCATGCTCCCTCCCAGCAGAACTCTCAACGAGACTGCTGCACGCCCCTCTCCATGCTCCCTCTCAGAGGAACTCTCAACGACACTGCTGCACGCCACTCTCCATGCACCCTCCCAGCAGAACTCTCAACGAGACTGCTGCACGCCCCTCTCCATGCTCCCTCCCAGCAGAACTCTCAACGAGACTGTTGCACGGCCCTCTCCATGCTCCCTCCCAGCAGAACTCTCAACGAGACTGCTGCACGCCCCTCTCCAAGCTCCCTCCCAGCAGAACTCTCAACGAGACTGCTGCACGCCCCTCTCCATGCTCCGTCCCAGCAGAACTCTCAACGACACTGCTGCACGCCCCTCTCCATGCTCCCTCCCAGCAGAACTCTCAACGAGACTGTTGCACGCCCCTCTCCATGCTCCCTCCCAGCAGAACTCTCAACGAGACTGTTGCACGCCCCTCTCCATGCTCCGTCCCAGCAGAACTCTCAACGACACTGCTGCACGCCCCACTCCATGCTCCCTCCCAGCAGAACTCCCAACGAGACTGCTGCACGCCCCTATCCATGCTCCCTCCCAGCAGAACTCTCGACGAGACTGCTGCACGCCCCTCTCCATTCGCACTCCCAGCAGAACTCTCAACGAGACTGCTGCACGCCCCTCTCCATTCACACTCCCAGCAGAACTCTCAACTAGACTGCTGCACGCCCCTCTCCATGCTCCCTCCCAGCAGAACTCTCAGCGAGACGGCTACACGCCCCTCTCCATGCTCCCTCCCAGCAGAACTCTCAACGAGATTGCTGCACGCCCCTCTCCATGCTCCCTCCCAGCAGAACTCTCAACGAGACTGCTGCACGCCCCTCTCCATGCTCCGTCCCAGCAGAACTCTCAACGACACTGCTGCACGCCCCTCTCCATGCTCCCTCCCAGCAGAACTCTCAACGAGACTGCTGCACGCCCCTCTCCATGCTGGCTCCCAGCAGAACTCTCAACGACACTGCTGCACGCCCCTCTCCATGCTACTTCCCAGCAGAACTCTCAACGAGACTGCTGCACGCCCCTCTCCATTCACACTCCCAGCAGAACTCTCAACGACACTGCTGCACGCCCCTCTCCATGCTCCCTCCCAGCAGAACTCCCAACGAGACTGCTGCACGCCCCTCTCCATGCTCCCTCCCAGCAGAACTCCCAACGAGACTGCTGCATGCCCCTCTCCATGCTCCCTCCCAGCAGAACTCTCAACGAGACTGCTGCACGCCCCTCTCCATGCTCCCTCTCAGCAGAACTCTCAACGACACTGCTGCACGCCACTCTCCAACACACTCCCAGCAGAACTCTCAACTAGACTGCTGCACGCCCCTCTCCATGCTCCCTCCCAGCAGAACTCTCAACGAGACTGTTGCACGCCCCTCTCCATGCTCCCTCCCAGCAGAACTCTCAACGAGACTGCTGCACGCCCCACTCCATGCTCCCTCCCAGCAGAACTCTCAACGAGACTGCTGCACGCCCCTCTCCATGCTCCGTCCCAGCAGAACTCTCAACGACACTGCTGCACGCCCCTCTCCATGCTCCCTCCCAGCAGAACTCTTAACGAGACTGTTGCACGCCCCTCTCCATGCTCCCTCCCAGCAGAACTCTCAACGAGACTGTTGCACGCCCCTCTCCATGCTCCGTCCCAGCAGAACTCTCAACGACACTGCTGCACGTCCCTCTCCATGCTCCCTCCCAGCAGAACTCTCAACGAGACGGCTGCACGCCCCTCTCCATGCTCCCTCCCAGCAGAACTCTCAACGACACTGCTGCACGCCCCTCTCCATGCTCCCTCCCAGCAGAACTCTCAACGAGACGGCTGCACGCCCCTCTCCATGCTCCCTCCCAGCAGAACTCTCAACGACACTGCTGCACGCCCCTCTCCATGCTTCCTCCCAGCAGAACTCTCAACGAGACTGCTGCACGCCCCTCTCCATTCACACTCCCAGCAGAACTCTCAACGACACTGCTGCACGCCCCTCTCCATGCTCCCTCCCAGCAGAACTCCCAACGAGACTGCTGCACGCCCCTCTCCATGCTCACTCCCAGCAGAACTCTCAACGAGACTGCTGCACGCCCCTCTCCATTCGCACTCCCAGCAGAACTCTCAACGAGACTGCTGCTCGCCCCTCTCCATTCACACTCCCAGCAGAACTCTCAACGGCACTGATGCACGCCCCTCTCCATGCTCCCTCCCAGCAGAACTCTCAACGAGACTGTTGCACGCCCCTCTCCATGCTCCCTCCCAGCAGAACTCTCAACGAGACTGCTGCACGCCCCTCTCCATGCTCCCTCCCAGCAGAACTCTCAACGAGACTGCTGCACGCCCCTCTCCATGCTCCGTCCCAGCAGAACTCTCAACGACACTGCTGCACGCCCCTCTCCATGCTCCCTCCCAGCAGAACTCTCAACGAGACGGCTGCACGCCCCTCTCCATGCTCCCTCCCAGCAGAACTCTCAACGACACTGCTGCACGCCCCTCTCCATGATTCCTCCCAGCAGAACTCTCAACGAGACTGCTGCACGCCCCTCTCCATTCACACTCCCAGCAGAACTCTCAACGACACTGCTGAACGCCCCTCTCCATGCTCCCTCCCAGCAGAACTCCCAACGAGACTGCTGCACGCCCCTCTCCATGCTCCCTCCCAGCAGAACTCCCAACGAGACTGCTGCATGCCCCTCTCCATGCTCCCTCCCAGCAGAACTCTCAACGAGACTGCTGCACGCCACTCTCCATGCTCCCTCTCAGCAGAACTCTCAACGACACTGCTGCACGCCACTCTCCATTCACACTCCCAGCAGAACTCTCAACTAGACTGCTGCACGCCCCTCTCCATGCTCCCTCCCAGCAGAACTCTCAACGAGACTGTTGCACGCCCCTCTCCATGCTCCCTCCCAGCAGAACTCTCAAGTAGACTGCTGCACGCCCCTCTCCATGCTCCCTCCCAGCAGAACTCTCAACGAGACTGCTGCACGCCCCTCTCCATGCTCCGTCCCAGCAGAACTCTCAACGACACTGCTGCACGCCCCTCTCCATGCTCCCTCCCAGCAGAACTCTCAACGAGACTGTTGCATGCCCCTCTCCATGCTCCCTCCCAGCAGAACTCTCAACGAGACTGTTGCACGCCCCTCTCCATGCTCCGTCCCAGCAGAACTCTCAACGACACTGCTGCACGCCCCTCTCCATGCTCCCTCCCAGCAGAACTCTCAACGACACTGCTGCACGCCCCTCTCCATGCTCCCTCCCAGCAGAACTCCCAACGAGACTGCTGCACGCCCCTCTCCATGCTCCCTTCCAGCAGAACTCTCAACGAGACTGCTGCCCGCCCCTCTCCATTCGCACTCCCAGCAGAACTCTCAACGAGACTGCTGCACGCCCCTCTCCATTCACACTCCCAGCAGAACTCTCAACTAGACTGCTGCACGCCCCTCTCCATGCTCCCTCCCAGCAGAACTCTCAACGAGACTGTTGAACGCCCATCTCCATGCTCCCTCCCAGCAGAACTCTCAACGAGACTGCTGCACGCTCCTCTCCATTCACACTCCCAGCAGAACCTCTCAACGACACTGCTGCACGCCCCTCTCCATGCTCCCTCCCAGCAGAACTCTCAACGAGACTGCTGCACGCCCCTCTCCATGCTCCCTCTCAGCAGAACTCTCAACGACACTGCTGCACGCCACTCTCCATGCACCCTCCCAGCAGAACTCTCAACGAGACTGCTGCACGCCCCTCTCCATGCTCCCTCCCAGCAGAACTCTCAACGAGACTGTTGCACGCCCCTCTCCATGCTCCCTCCCAGCAGAACTCTCAACGAGACTGCTGCACGCCCCTCTCCATTCACACTCCCAGCAGAACTCTCAACGACACTGCTGCACGCCCCTCTCCATGCTCCCTCCCAGCAGAACTCCCAACGAGACTGCTGCACGCCCCTCTCCATGCTCCCTCCCAGCAGAACTCCCAACGAGACTGCTGCATGCCCCTCTCCATGCTCCCTCCCAGCAGAACTCTCAACGAGACTGCTGCACGCTCCTCTCCATTCACACTCCCAGCAGAACCTCTCAACGACACTGCTGCACGCCCCTCTCCATGCTCCCTCCCAGCAGAACTCTCAACGAGACTGCTGCACGCCCCTCTCCATGCTCCCTCTCAGCAGAACTCTCAACGACACTGCTGCACGCCACTCTCCATGCACCCTCCCAGCAGAACTCTCAACGAGACTGCTGCACGCCCCTCTCCATGCTCCCTCCCAGCAGAACTCTCAACGAGACTGCTGCACGCCCCTCTCCATGCTCCGTCCCAGCAGAACTCTCAACGACACTGCTGCACGCCCGTCTCCATGCTCCCTCCCAGCAGAACTCTCAACGAGACTGTTGCACGCCCCTCTCCATGCTCCCTCCCAGCAGAACTCCCAACGAGACTGCTGCACGCCCCTCTCCATGCTCCCTCCCAGCAGAACTCTCGACGAGACTGCTGCACGCCCCTCTCCATTCGCACTCCCAGCAGAACTCTCAACGAGACTGCTGCACGCCCCTCTCCATTCACACTCCCAGCAGAACTCTCAACTAGACTGCTGCACGCCCCTCTCCATGCTCCCTCCCAGCAGAACTCTCAACGAGACTGTTGCACGCCCCTCTCCATGCTCCCTCCCAGCAGAACTCTCAACGAGACTGCTGCACGCCCCTCTCCATTCACACTCCCAGCAGAACTCTCAACGACACTGCTGCACGCCCCTCTCCATGCTCCCTCCCAGCAGAACTCCCAACGAGACTGCTGCACGCCCCTCTCCATGCTCCCTCCCAGCAGAACTCCCAACGAGACTGCTGCATGCCCCTCTCCATGCTCCCTCCCAGCAGAACTCTCAACGAGACTGCTGCACGCTCCTCTCCATTCACACTCCCAGCAGAACCTCTCAACGACACTGCTGCACGCCCCTCTCCATGCTCCCTCCCAGCAGAACTCTCAACGAGACTGCTGCACGCCCCTCTCCATGCTCCCTCTCAGCAGAACTCTCAACGACACTGCTGCACGCCACTCTCCATGCACCCTCCCAGCAGAACTCTCAACGAGACTGCTGCACGCCCCTCTCCATGCTCCCTCCCAGCAGAACTCTCAACGAGACTGTTGCACGCCCCTCTCCAAGCTCCCCCCCAGCAGAACTCTCAACGAGACTGCTGCACGCCCCTCTCCATGCTCCCTCCCAGCAGAACTCTCAACGAGACTGCTGCACGCCCCTCTCCATGCTCCGTCCCAGCAGAACTCTCAACGACACTGCTGCACGCCCCTCTCCATGCTCCCTCCCAGCAGAACTCTCAACGAGACTGTTGCACGCCCCTCTCCATGCTCCCTCCCAGCAGAACTCCCAACGAGACTGCTGCACGCCCCTCTCCATGCTCCCTCCCAGCAGAACTCTCGACGAGACTGCTGCACGCCCCTCTCCATTCGCACTCCCAGCAGAACTCTCAACGAGACTGCTGCACGCCCCTCTCCATGCTCCCTCCCAGCAGAACTCCCAACGAGACTGCTACACGCCCCTCTCCATTCACACTCCCAGCAGAACTCTCAACTAGACTGCTGCACGCCCCTCTCCATGCTCCCTCCCAGCAGAACTCTCAACGAGACGGCTACACGCCCCTCTCCATGCTCCCTCCCAGCAGAACTCTCAACGAGACTGCTGCACGCCCCTCTCCATGCTCCCTCCCAGCAGAACTCTCAACGAGACTGCTGCACGCCCCTCTCCATGCTCCGTCCCAGCAGAACTCTCAACGACACTGCTGCACGCCCCTCTCCATGCTCCCTCCAGCAGAACTCTCAACGAGACGGCTGCACGCCCCTCTCCATGCTCCCTCCCAGCAGAACTCTCAACGACACTGCTGCACGCCCCTCTCCATGCTTCTTCCCAGCAGAACTCTCAACGAGTCTGCTGCACGCCCCTCTCCATTCACACTCCCAGCAGAACTCTCAACGACACTGCTGCACGCCCCTCTCCATGCTCCCTCCCAGCAGAACTCCCAACGAGACTGCTGCACGCCCCTCTCCATGCTCCCTCCCAGCAGAACTCCCAACGAGACTGCTGCATGCCCCTCTCCATGCTCCCTCCCAGCAGAACTCTCAACGAGACTGCTGCACGCCCCTCTCCATGCTTCCTCTCAGCAGAACTCTCAACGACACTGCTGCACGCCACTCTCCATTCACACTCCCAGCAGAACTCTCAACTAGACTGCTGCACGCCCCTCTCCATGCTCCCTCCCAGCAGAACTCTCAACGAGACTGTTGCACGCCCCTCTCCATGCTCCCTCCCAGCAGAACTCTCAACGAGACTGCTGCACGCCCCTCTCCATGCTCCCTCCCAGCAGAACTCTCAACGAGACTGCTGCACGCCCCTCTCCATGCTCCGTCCCAGCAGAACTCTCAACGACACTGTTGCACGCCCCTCTCCATGCTCCCTCCCAGCAGAACTCTTAACGAGACTGTTGCACGCCCCTCTCCATGCTCCCTCCCAGCAGAACTCTCAACGAGACTGTTGCACGCCCCTCTCCATGCTCCGTCCCAGCAGAACTCTCAACGACACTGCTGCACGCCCCTCTCCATGCTCCCTCCCAGCAGAACTCTCAACGAGACGGCTGCACGCCCCACTCCATGCTCCCTCCCAGCAGAACTCTCAACGACACTGCTGCACG
Organism: Hemitrygon akajei; assembly: GCF_048418815.1. NCBI lineage: Eukaryota > Metazoa > Chordata > Chondrichthyes > Myliobatiformes > Dasyatidae > Hemitrygon > Hemitrygon akajei. The sequence goes on from NW_027331919.1 coordinate 14,822,020, forward strand.
CCCCTCTCCATGCTCCCTCCCAGCAGAACTCTCAACGAGACGGCTGCACGCCCCTCTCCATGCTCCCTCCCAGCAGAACTCTCAACGACACTGCTGCACGCCCCTCTCCATGCTTCCTCCCAGCAGAACTCTCAACGAGACTGCTGCACGCCCCTCTGCATTCACACTCCCAGCAGAACTCTCAACGACACTGCTGCACGCCCCTCTCCATGCTCCCTCCCAGCAGAACTCCCAACGAGACTGCTGCACGCCCCTCTCCATGCTCCCTCCCAGCAGAACTCTCAACGAGACTGCTGCACGCCCCTCTCCATTCGCACTCCCAGCAGAACTCTCAACGAGACTGCTGCTCGCCCCACTCCATTCACACTCCCAGCAGAACTCTCAACTAGACTGCTGCACGCCCCTCTCCATGCTCCCTCCCAGCAGAACTCTCAACGAGACTGTTGCACGCCCCTCTCCATGCTCCCTCCCAGCAGAACTCTCAACGAGACTGCTGCACGCCCCCTCCATGCTCCCTCCCAGCAGAACTCTCAACGAGACTGCTGCACGCCCCTCTCCATGCTCCGTCCCAGCAGAACTCTCAACGACACTGCTGCACGCCCCTCTCCATGCTCCCTCCCAGCAGAACTCTCAACGAGACTGCTGCACGCCCCTCTCCATGCTCCCTCTCAGCAGAACTCTCAACGACACTGCTGCACGCCACTCTCCATGCACCCTCCCAGCAGAACTCTCAACGAGACTGCTGCACGCCCCTCTCCATGCTCCCTCCCAGCAGAACTCTCAACGAGACTGTTGCACGCCCCTCTCCATGCTCCCTCCCAGCAGAACTCTCAACGAGACTGCTGCACGCCCCTCTCCATTCACACTCCCAGCAGAACTCTCAACGACACTGCTGCACGCCCCTCTCCATGCTCCCTCCCAGCAGAACTCCCAACGAGACTGCTGCACGCCCCTCTCCATGCTCCCTCCCAGCAGAACTCCCAACGAGACTGCTGCATGCCCCTCTCCATGCTCCCTCCCAGCAGAACTCTCAACGAGACTGCTGCACGCTCCTCTCCATTCACACTCCCAGCAGAACCTCTCAACGACACTGCTGCACGCCCCTCTCCATGCTCCCTCCCAGCAGAACTCTCAACGAGACTGCTGCACGCCCCTCTCCATGCTCCCTCTCAGCAGAACTCTCAACGACACTGCTGCACGCCACTCTCCATGCACCCTCCCAGCAGAACTCTCAACGAGACTGCTGCACGCCCCTCTCCATGCTCCCTCCCAGCAGAACTCTCAACGAGACTGTTGCACGCCCCTCTCCATGCTCCCTCCCAGCAGAACTCTCAACGAGACTGCTGCACGCCCCTCTCCATGCTCCCTCCCAGCAGAACTCTCAACGAGACTGCTGCACGCCCCTCTCCATGCTCCGTCCCAGCAGAACTCTCAACGACACTGCTGCACGCCCCTCTCCATGCTCCCTCCCAGCAGAACTCTCAACGAGACTGTTGCACGCCCCTCTCCATGCTCCCTCCCAGCAGAACTCCCAACGAGACTGCTGCACGCCCCTCTCCATGCTCCCTCCCAGCAGAACTCTCGACGAGACTGCTGCACGCCCCTCTCCATTCGCACTCCCAGCAGAACTCTCAACGAGACTGCTGCACGCCCCTCTCCATTCACACTCCCAGCAGAACTCTCAACTAGACTGCTGCACGCCCCTCTCCATGCTCCCTCCCAGCAGAACTCTCAACGAGACGGCTACACGCCCCTCTCCATGCTCCCTCCCAGCAGAACTCTCAACGAGACTGCTGCACGCCCCTCTCCATGCTCCCTCCCAGCAGAACTCTCAACGAGACTGCTGCACGCCCCTCTCCATGCTCCGTCCCAGCAGAACTCTCAACGACACTGCTGCACGCCCCTCTCCATGCTCCCTCCCAGCAGAACTCTCAACGAGACGGCTGCACGCCCCTCTCCATGCTCCCTCCCAGCAGAACTCTCAACGACACTGCTGCACGCCCCTCTCCATGCTTCTTCCCAGCAGAACTCTCAACGAGACTGCTGCACGCCCCTCTCCATTCACACTCCCAGCAGAACTCTCAACGACACTGCTGCACGCCCCTCTCCATGCTCCCTCCCAGCAGAACTCCCAACGAGACTGCTGCACGCCCCTCTCCATGCTCCCTCCCAGCAGAACTCCCAACGAGACTGCTGCATGCCCCTCTCCATGCTCCCTCCCAGCAGAACTCTCAACGAGACTGCTGCACGCCCCTCTCCATGCTCCCTCTCAGCAGAACTCTCAACGACACTGCTGCACGCCACTCTCCATTCACACTCCCAGCAGAACTCTCAACTAGACTGCTGCACGCCCCTCTCCATGCTCCCTCCCAGCAGAACTCTCAACGAGACTGTTGCACGCCCCTCTCCATGCTCCCTCCCAGCAGAACTCTCAACGAGACTGCTGCACGCCCCTCTCCATGCTCCCTCCCAGCAGAACTCTCAACGAGACTGCTGCACGCCCCTCTCCATGCTCCGTCCCAGCAGAACTCTCAACGACACTGCTGCACGCCCCTCTCCATGCTCCCTCCCAGCAGAACTCTTAACGAGACTGTTGCACGCCCCTCTCCATGCTCCCTCCCAGCAGAACTCTCAACGAGACTGTTGCACGCCCCTCTCCATGCTCCGTCCCAGCAGAACTCTCAACGACACTGCTGCACGCCCCTCTCCATGCTCCCTCCCAGCAGAACTCTCAACGAGACGGCTGCACGCCCCTCTCCATGCTCCCTCCCAGCAGAACTCTCAACGACACTGCTGCACGCCCCTCTCCATGCTCCCTCCCAGCAGAACTCTCAACGAGACGGCTGCACGCCCCTCTCCATGCTCCCTCCCAGCAGAACTCTCAACGACACTGCTGCACGCCCCTCTCCATGCTTCCTCCCAGCAGAACTCTCAACGAGACTGCTGCACGCCCCTCTCCATTCACACTCCCAGCAGAACTCTCAACGACACTGCTGCACGCCCCTCTCCATGCTCCCTCCCAGCAGAACTCCCAACGAGACTGCTGCACGCCCCTCTCCATGCTCCCTCCCAGCAGAACTCTCAACGAGACTGCTGCACGCCCCTCTCCATTCGCACTCCCAGCAGAACTCTCAACGAGACTGCTGCTCGCCCCACTCCATTCACACTCCCAGCAGAACTCTCAACTAGACTGCTGCACGCCCCTCTCCATGCTCCCTCCCAGCAGAACTCTCAACGAGACTGTTGCACGCCCCTCTCCATGCTCCCTCCCAGCAGAACTCTCAACGAGACTGCTGCACGCCCCCTCCATGCTCCCTCCCAGCAGAACTCTCAACGAGACTGCTGCACGCCCCTCTCCATGCTCCGTCCCAGCAGAACTCTCAACGACACTGCTGCACGCCCCTCTCCATGCTCCCTCCCAGCAGAACTCTCAACGAGACGGCTGCACGCCCCTCTCCATGCTCCCTCCCAGCAGAACTCTCAACGACACTGCTGCACGCCCCTCTCCATGCTTCCTCCCAGCAGAACTCTCAACGAGACTGCTGCACGCCCCTCTCCATTCACACTCCCAGCAGAACTCTCAACGACACTGCTGCACGCCCCTCTCCATGCTCCCTCTCAGCAGAACTCCCAACGAGACTGCTGCACGCCCCTCTCCATGCTCCCTCCCAGCAGAACTCCCATCGAGACTGCTGCATGCCCCTCTCCATGCTCCCTCCCAGCAGAACTCTCAACGAGACTGCTGCACGCTCCTCTCCATTCACACTCCCAGCAGAACCTCTCAACGACACTGCTGCACGCCCCTCTCCATGCTCCCTCCCAGCAGAACTCTCAACGAGACTGCTGCACGCCCCTCTCCATGCTCCCTCTCAGCAGAACTCTCAACGACACTGCTGCACGCCACTCTCCATGCACCCTCCCAGCAGAACTCTCAACGAGACTGCTGCACGCCCCTCTCCATGCTCCCTCCCAGCAGAACTCACAACGATTCTGCTGCACGCCCCTCTCCATGCTCCCTCCCAGCAGAACTCCCAAAGAGACTGCTGCACGTCCCTCTCCATGCTCCCTCCCAGCAGAACTCTCAACGAGACTGCTGGACGCCCCTCTCCATGCTCCGTCCCAGAAGAACTCTCAACGACACTGCTGCACGCCCCTCTCCATGCTCCCTCCCAGCAGAACTCTCAACGACACTGCTGCACGCCCCTCTCCTGCACCCTCCCAGCAGCACTCCCACTGCCCTCACAATGAGTCCGTCACGTCCCGCACCGTCACACCGTCCAGCCTATACGCGTAATCTACACAGCCCTCACTGTGACACCGACACAGCTGACACTGGGACGCCGACACACCCCACAGCATTGCCTGACAATGAAAATCTCAGTGTTACAGCTTCGACAGTCTCTGCTGGTCTACGACCGGAGACTTTGGGAACAGCATCCGGAGATGACACAAGACCCAGCGCCAATATCGACTAAAAATCCCCGAGCTGAACTCAGCACTTGAATCCAGGATATCACCGTATCTGCATCCTCTCTGACCTCAATTCCGAACTTTCTGTACTGAACCGAACGCACACCCATCTCCATCAATTCTACCGCCTCCGAATGATGTACATATTATCACCAAAACAAAAGCGCAAATTTGCCAATACCTCACCAGCAGAACCGGTGACGAAACAACCCCCTCTTTCCCCGCTCTTCATCACAGAGGAGGGAGTGAGTAGGAGGGAGAGTTGGAAAGCTTCACTCAGTGTCTGACCCCGGGAGTGTGTGATGGGACGGTGCGGAGGGAGCTTCACTCTGTGTCTGACTCCGGGAGTGTGTGATGGGACGGTGTGGAGGGAGATACACTCTGTGTCTGATCCCTGGAGTTTGTGATGGGATGGTGTGGAGGGAGATTCAGTCTGTGTCTGACACCGGGAGTGTGTGATGGGACGGTGTGGAGGGAGATTCACTCTGTGTCTGATCTCTGGAGTTTGTGATGGGACGGTGTGGAGGGAGATTCAGTCTGTGTCTGACACCGGGAGTGTGTGATGGGACGGTGTGGAGGGAGATTCACTCTGTGCCTGATCCCTGGAGTTTGTGATGGGATGGTGTGGAGGGAGATTCAGTCTGTATTTGACACCGGGAGTGTGTGATGGGTCGGTATGGAGGGAGATTCACTCTGTGTCTGACCCCGGGAGTGTGAGATGGAACGGTGTGGAGGGAGATACACTCTGTGTCTGATCCCTGGAGTTTGTGATGGGACGGTGTGGAGGGAGATTCAGTCTGTGTCTGACACCGGGAGTGTGTGATGGGACGGTGTGGAGGGAGATTCACTCTGTGTCTGATCTCTGGAGTTTGTGATGGGACGGTGTGGATGGAGATTCAGTCTGTGTCTGACACCGAGAGTGTGTGATGGGACGGTGTGGAGGGAGATTCACTCTGTGCCTGATCCCTGGAGTTTGTGATGGGACGGTGTGGAGGGAGATTCAGTCTGTATTTGACACCGGGAGTGTGTGATGGGTCGGTATGGAGGGAGATTCACTCTGTGTCTGACCCCGGGAGTGTGAGATGGGACGGTGTGGAGGGAGATTCACTCTGTGTCTGCTCCCTGGAGTTTGTGATGGGATGATGTGGAGAGCGCGATACCTAGTGTCTGAACACGAATGTGGAAAATGCGACATGACGGTGAAAACTTGACCATGCGCCTGAGCGAATAGATGGCGCATCAAGCGGTACACTCTGCTTTAGATATCGGGTGTTTGTGATTGCACGGACAAAGCGAGCTTCGTTCTCTGATTCACTCCTAGTTTGAGTAACTTGTGAGTGTAAAGTGAGCTTCTCACAGTGCGTGACCCTCTGAATCTGTGATGCAATGGTGTGGATGGAGTTTCACTCTGTGTCTGACCGTGGGATGGGACGTTGTGCTGGGAGTTTAAATTTTTATTTTGTTTCTGATATCCAGAGCAAACGTGCTCCCGTGACTGGATCAGAACTGAAGACAGGTTTTATTTAATATCCACGTTCGAAATATCTTACGATGGAGCGAGGAAGCAATGTTCAAACGTTGATGCAAAGTTGCTGGAAATAAATTCAAAGGAAGAAAAGGTATGTGTCAGACCGGGAAAGGAGATATCCACGACAATCACAAACTCCCGGGTTCAGACACAAAGTGAGTATTCCTCATACCGTCCCACCACACACTCCAGGGATCAGACACAGAGTGAAACTCCCTCTACACCTTCCTATCAAACACTCCCGGGGTGAGACAGAGTGAATCTCCCTCCACACTGTCCCATCAAACACTCCCAGGATCAGACACGGAATGAATCTCCCTCCACGCAGTCCCATCACACACTCCCGTGGTCAGAACCAGAGTGAATCTATCTCCACAGCGTCCCAACAAACACTTCCGGTGACATGCACAATGTGAATCTCCCTCCACACCGTCCCATCAAACACTCCCGGGGTCAGAAAAACACTGAACCTCCATCTGCATCGACCCATCACACGCTATTGGGGTCAGACAAAAAGTGAAGCGCCCTCTACACAGTCCTATGCTACAGACCCAGGGTCACATGCAGAGTGAAACTCGCTCTCCACCATCCCATCGCACATTGTCCTGATGGGAGAGTTGGTAATCCTACCTCCGCAACGTCCCATCACTCACTCCCGGAGTGAGACACAGAGTGAAGCTCCCTCCCTACTGCTCCCTCGCACATTTCTGGGGTCTGACATTACGTGAAACTCCCATCATATAGTTCCGTCACACGGTCACGGGGTGATACTCAGAGAGAAGCTCCTTCCACACCGTTGGATCACACAACCCCGCGTTCCTGCAGAGTAAATCTTCCTCTGCAACTTCGCATTACAAACTCCCGAGATGAGACAGCGAGTGACCGTCGTATCTCGCACACCCGGCTTCAGGCATTAAAATAATGATGATGATGATGATGATGATGATGATGATGATGATGATGATGATGATGATGATATAAAATAGCAACAACAATGAAGAAGGATCCTTCTTAACATTAACTGAGGAAGTTTCATTTCGCAGGATGTTGTGTCCAACGCTATCGTACATTATCACAGATCATACTGGATTGGAAAATGCGAAGACGGGTGAGTTTCGGATTTTTACCTGATTGGGACTGGGGCAGTGAGATTAGTTTGGAGACACACCGGGGCTGTGAGAAGTGATGGCGTCACCATCGTAGATTACATTCTGACACAGGGCTGTGGGGAGAAAGTGGGTCAGGGGGATGAGTTTGGAGACACACAGCGGATGTGGGTAGTGAGCGATAGTTGATTGGATTCTGTTACAGGGCTGTGTGGCAATGGCTTTACTGTGGGGAATGATACTTGTCTGTGGGGAGAAACTGGGTCAGGGGGATGAGTTTGGGGACTGACACGGGGATGTGGGTATTGAGCGATAGTGGATTGGATTCTGTTACAGGGCTGTGTGGCAATGGCTTTACTGTAGGGAATGATACTTGTTTATGGGGAGAAAGTGGGTCAGGGGGATTAGTTTGTAGACGCACAGGGGATGTGGGTAGTGAGCGATAGTGGATTGGATTCTGTTACAGAGCTGTGTGGCAATGGCTTTACTGTGGGGAATGATACTTGTCTGTGGGGAGAAAGTGGGTCGGGGGATGAGTTTGGGGACTGACACGGGGATGTGGGTATTGAGCGATAGTGGATTGGATTCTGTTACAGGGCTGTGTGGCAATGGCTTTACTGTGGGGAATGATACTTGTCTATGGGGAGAAAGTGGGTCAGGGGGATGAGTTTGGAGACGCACAGCGGATGTGGGTAGAGAGCGATAGTGGATTGGATTCTGTTACAGGGCTGTGGGGCAATGGCTTTACTGTGGGGAATGATAATTGTCTATGGGGAGGAAGTGGGTCAGGGGGATGAGTTTGGAGACACACAGCGGAAGTGGGTATTGAGCGATAGTGGATTGGATTCTGTTACAGGGCTGTGTGGCAATAGCTTTACTGTGGGGAATGATACTTGTCTATGGGGAGAAAGTGGGTCGGGGGATGGGTTTGGAGACACACAGCGGATGTGGGTAGTGAGCGATAGTGGATTGGATTCTGTTACAGGGCTGTGTGGCAATGGCTTTACTGTGGGGAATGATACTTGTCTATGGGGAGAAAGTGGGTCAGGGTGCTGAGTTTGGAGACGCACAGGGGATGTGGGTAGTGAGCGATAGTGGATTGGATTCTGTTTCAGGGCTGTGTGGCAATGGCTTTCCTGTGCGGAATGATACTTGTCTGTGGGGAGAAAGTGGGTCAGGGGGATGGGTTTGGAGACACACAGGGGATGTGTGTAGTGAGCGATAGTGGATTGGATTCTGTTTCAGGGCTGTGTGGCAATGGCTTTACTGTGGGGAATGATACTTGTCTATGGGGAGAAAGTGGGTCAGGGTGATGGGTTTGGGGACTGACACGGGGATGTGTGTTTAGCGGATGCAGTGGGATTAGATTGGTGACTGTCACGGGTGTCCACCTGGAGCTGTTCTGATCCTGTTGAAATTGTTTAATTCTTCGTTGATAGGGAAGAGGCTTCTGGCCTTATGTTCAAGGATGACACTGGAACTTCCACCTGCGGTAGCTGCGACTTGTCCGCATGGAAGAAGCATTGCAATCGTCAACACCATTTCATCTGCGAGAAGTCTGCACATTTGTACACTGATCTCTGCTAAGAGTCCCCTGGGCCAAATTGAATCACATCACAATCCGCTTCCCTCCCCCGTCTCTCTTCCCCACTCTTATCCACCTCATCCTCACATCCCCGCTACACCTACTCTGTCCATCCCCCAACCATTCTCCTCCACAACTCGCATCCCATTCCCCCAACACTCTCCTACATTCCTCTTTCTCCATCAATCTCTTTCTTTTTCGGCAACTCTCCCAAACTTCTCACCACGCCCTGCACCGTTCTCCACCCCTCATAAATCAGTTATGTCTCTGCTTCCTCCCCACCCATCTCACCTTATTCTCGTGCACTCTGGTTTACAGATTCCCCAATTTGGGGTAAAAGACCGTGCGCATTCACTCTATCTATGCCCCTCGGGGTTTCATACACATTTATAATGTCATCCGTGATACCAAAGAATAAACTCCTCACGCCCACCCGGTCTCCACAACTCACCCACTCTAATCCCGGCAACTTCCTCGTAAATCTCCCTCTGCACTCTTTCCAGCTCATCTTTCCTACAGCAGGGCGACCAGAACCGAACACAGTGCTCCAAGTGTGGCCTCATCGATGTCTTGTAGAACTAGGTAAATTGAAGGGATTAAAGGCTGATAATTCCCCAGGGCCAGATGGTCTGCATCCCAGAGTGCTTAAGGAAGTAGTGCAAGAAATAGTGGATGCATTAGTGGTATTTTTTCAAAACACGTTAGATTCTGGATTAGTTCCTGAGGATTGGAGGGTGGCTAATGTAACCGCACTTTTTAAAAAAGGAGGGAGAGAAAAACCTGGGAATTATAGACCGGTGAGTATGACATCGGTGGTGGGGAAAATGCTGGAGTCGGTTATCAAAGATGTGATAACAGCACATTTGGAAAGAGCTGAAATCATCGGACAAAGTCAACATGGATTTGTGAAAGGAAAACCATGTCTGACGAATCTTATAGAATGTTTTGAAGATATAACTAGTAGAGTGGATAGGGGAGAGCCAGTGGATGTGGTATATTTAGATTTTCAAAAGGCTTTTGACAAGGTCCCACACTGGAGATTAGTGCGCAAACATAAAGCACATGGTATTGGGAGTTTGGTATTGATGTGGATAGAGAATTGGTTGGCAGACGGGAAGCAAGAAGTGGGAGTAAACAGGACCTTTTCATAATGGCAGGTAGTGACTAGTGTGGTACCGCAAGGCTCAGTGCTGGGACTCCAGTTGCTTACAATATATATTAATGATTCAGACGCGGGTATTAAATGCAGCATCTCCAAGTTTGCGAATGACACGAAGCTGGGCGGCGGTGTTAGCTGTGCGGAGGATGCTAAGAGGATGCAGGGTGATTTGGATAGGTTAGGTGAGTGGGCAAATTCATGGCAGATGCAATTTAATGTGGGTAAATGTGAGGTTATCCACTTTGGTTGCAAGAGCAGAAAAACAGATTAAAATCTGAATGGTGGCCGATTAGGAAAAGGAGAGGTGCAACAAGACCTGGGTGTCATTGTACACCACTCATTGAAGGTGGGCATGCAGGTACAGCAGGCGGTGAAAAAGGCAAATGGTAAGTTGGCATTCATAGCAAAAGGATTTGAGTACAGGAGCAGGGATGTTCTACTGCAGTTTTACAAGGCCTTGTTGAGACCGCCCCTAGAGTATTGTGTGCAGTTTTGGTCCCCTAATCTGAGGAAAGACATTCTTGCCATAGAGGGAGTAGAAATAAGGTTCACCAGATTGATTCTTGGGATGGCAGGACTTTCATATGAAGAAAGACTGTATCGACTAGTCTTATACTCACTAGAATTTAGAAGACTGAGGGGGAGGGGGAATTTAATGAAACGTATAAAATTCTAAAGGGATTGGAGAGGCTAGATGCAGGGAGATTGTTTCCGATGTTGGGGAAGTCCAGAACGAGGGGTCACATTTTAAGGATAAAGGGAACGAGATGAGGAAAAACTTCTTCACACAGAGAGTGGTGAATCTGTGGAATTCTCTGCCACAGGAAACAGTTGAGGCCGGTTCATTGACTATATTTACGAGGAAGTTAGGTATGTCCCTTGTGGCTGAAGGGATCGGGGGTATGGAGCGAAAGCAGGTACAGGGTTCTGAGTTAGTTGATCAGCCATGATCATACTGAATATCTGTGCAGGCTCGAAGGGTCGAATGGCCTACGCCTGCACATATTTTCTATGTTTCTATGTTTCTATGACCTCCCGACTCCTGTACTCAGTGAAGACCAGCGTACCACATGTCCTGTCTAACTGTATCGCGTGTTTGCCTCCGGACTCACCATCTGATTTATTGTCTGTGACTTATACCACCTGACAGTGTTCATTTGCACAATCTGTACCTCACAAAAATGTAGATTTAATGTAAATTCCAAAAATTAATAAATACAGAAAATAGGGGAATATCGAGGGTGTTCATGGATTCAGGAAACATTTAGTAATCTGATGGTGTAAGGAAAGTAACTTGTTTGATATCGTTGAGTGCGGGTCGTCAGGCTCCTGTACCTCCTCCCGGATGGGTCGAATGATGACAGGGCATTTCCCGGGAGGTGAGGGTCCTCAGTAATGGATGCGGTAGCTCTTGATGATCTCCTCGTCTGAGGGGAGGGTTTTGCCCGCGATGGAGTTGGCTGAGTCTAGACCACTCTGCAGCCTCTGGCGACCCTGTGCGTTGCAGCCTCCACACCAGGCGGCGATGCGACAAACCAGAATGCTCTCCGCCGTACAACCGGAGAAATTAACGAGTTTTCAATGGCAGACCACATCTCCTCAAACTCCTGACGTTGTAATCCCTTCTGTAAAGAGAGAGATATGGACGGTGGTGCAGGTCCGTGCAGAGTCAGGGCTAGAATACACTCAGACTCAGATTAGAAATAACCAAGACTAGAGTAATTAAATCCAAAGAGGAAATGAAACTCCTGCGGTTGTGCACAGAGTTCTCAACACGAGTCTTTTAACTACAGACATTCCACGAAGGAATGTGCTTGGCAATGAATGGCAGTCTGGGTCTCAAATGGAAAGTAACAGCTCCCCATACTCCGGGGAATGGGAGCGCCGAACTTGGATGCACGTTCCCTTGTTGGTTAAACAGCATGCTGTTCCAGAAAGCCATCACCGCTGCAGTATGTGAACACCTCCTCAAGAATGCCTCGAACAAATTGATTGTGCAAGTTAAAGTCCCCCATGATAACTGCTGTTCCAGTCTTACATGCCTCAGATATTCCTCTGTTTCCTGTCTGTGACACTGTAATGATATTATTCGCTGTTCCATTGACAACTCACACCAGTGATTTTTTTCCCTTTACTATTCGTTATCTCTGCCCAGATGGATTCAACATTCTGTTCCTTAGGACTTATATGTTCTCTCACATTCGCCCTGATCTCATCCTTAATGACAAGCACTACCGGAACACCTTGACCTTCCTGCCTGTCCTTCTGTATTACCTGATATACTTGTATATTTAATTCCCAATCCTCTCCACCATGCAGCCCGTCTCTCCACTGGCCACTATCACTTCCACTTTGTATTAATTTGTGCCACAAGTTCACTGAGCTTATTTGGAAAACTACGGACATTCAGATAAAGTGTTTTTACACTCATTGTGCTTTTAAAATCATGTCATCTTTCTCTCTTTACACTTGAAGTTTCTTCGCTTCACTTCACTCCACTCTTATTTTTCTTTTTTTATCTTTTGATTTTACTTCATCTTTATCCACACTTGTCTCTTTTACTTTATTCAGACTCCGCCACTCTGTTGAACCCACCACCTACTATTTAGTTTAATTCCACAGTCCTCGTTATGCGACTCGCTGGGATCCAGGTCCCTTCACGGTTCAGGTGTAGCCCGTCCGGGTGGAGTTGCTCCCTCCTTCCCCGATACTGAGGCCAATTTCTCATGAATTCAAACCCACTTCTCACAAACCAATTATTGAGCCATCGATTTTCTTCTCGAATCTTCTTTACCTTCTGCCAATTTGCACGTAGCTCGGAAAGTAATCCTTTTTTGGTTCTACTTTTCACGTTAGGCCCCAGATTCTGAAATTCTCTCACAGAACCACTTCCCTTGCACGATCTTTGTCAAAAATATACCGTAAATATTTGCAGTGCCACTAATTAGAATTCCTCCTAATCTCCGGTCGAAATTGGAATTCTTCCATTCTGAATCTCCCCTGCATGTCTTAGTCTTCCTCAACAGAGGAGACTTTCTCTCCCAGTGCCTCCACCGAGTACTTTGAACATTCGATAGGTTTCAATGAGGTCAATTACTGAAATATTTTTGCAAGAAACGTCTAACTTGAAGATATTGTTAAAAGTGTGAGTATGAAGGATTATATATCAACTATTTTTATTCAATTGACCAGTCTATCTTCTTTAAATAGACCTAAAAGGAAGTATTAATTCCATTATTTGTTCAAATTTTTTAAAAATGGATTACTCAAAAAAGGCTTAAAATAATTTCGATAAATTAAACTACAAAGTTTATTCTCTTTAAAGATTAAAACATTACAGAACTGGAGCAAAATTTGTAAAGAATACTTATTCACAGGGTATAAGTTTAAATTAGCAACTTTAGCTAATTGGATAGGTAGAACAGCTCCCAATAACGAGGATAAATAAAACTGTTTCACGGCTTTCAATTCCAAATCTACTCAAATTGGCCGCTCGTTCTTATCAACCCAGTGTAACCAAAAGGACATATATCGCACATTAACATCCCAGTAATACATTCTTAAATTAGGCACTGCCAGACCTCCATCCTTTTTCCATTTTTTTGTAAGTGACATTTACTAATTATTGGTCTTTTATCAAAACTATTTATGTAAATCTCCTTACATATTTAATGCCGATACTATTACGAGCAGGAACCCTTCGATGAAGGGTTCCATTGGAAGAATGTATAATTTATTATTACAATGGAAGAAGCGTCCTTATGTAAGATTAAACAAGATTGGGAAAAGGAACTTAATTTGACTTTTATGACGGAGGATGCGGATTCTAAAGTTGGTGAACTCTTCTTCCATTTGTGCTAGTCATTCGCTGATCCAATTTGAAATTGTACATCGTTACCATTTCAGTCTTTTTTTTGACTATGAATTGTTAAGAAGAGCTGTGGTTCTTATTTTATATTAGCTCAATATTATACTCTACATGATTTTACAGTGCATATTCTTGTCATTGTTTGTACTATTATTGAAATATGTATTTGAGATTATTTCTCCTCTGACATGTATCTATCCTTATATTTTAAATAAGTAAAAAGATGGAAAATGAAAATCTTTCCTGATGTCGATAGTTATTGTGATAGATGTAAAACCGAGACAGCTAGACTGACACACATCTTTTGTCCCTGTTCTATACTGGAACAGTTTTCGAAGTCATTTTTTTTACAATTTCTGAAGCACTTAAAATTAATTTACAACCTAACAACTTAGCTGTACTCTTTGGAAGAAATCCTCAAAATATCCGCGGTTTATCTTTGTCTGACCAACATGTTGTTGCGTTTGTTACATTGATAGCTGGGAGGTCCATTCTGTTGAAGAGGAAGGACGCGTCGGTTCCCACTCTGTCACAGTGGCTCTCTCAAGTGATGTTATGTCTTAGTTTGGAGAAAATTAGAAACTCAAATCTTCGAACCTATGTTTGATATTTGAGAAAAGATGGGGTTCATTTGCTCGTTCCTACCATTTGAGTAAATTGACAGATTTCCTCCACGATCTAATTGTATTTTTTAAAAAATGGCCGTTTGATGTTTATCATTAGAAGATTTTTGTATGGCGCATGACTCGGGGGTTGAACACCTGATGGCTTCTTCTTTTTTTTCCTCTCTTTTCTTTGCTTTACTAGAATTTATTTTTCTTTTCTTTTTTGTGTTACCATAATTTTCAATCTTTAAAACATTCTTTATTTTTCATTTCAGATATTGTAAGTATTACCAATTTCCATATGATTTTGGATGATGATGATGATGATGATGATGATGATGATGATGATGATGATGATGATGATAATAATAATAATAATAATAATAATAATAATAATAATAATAATAATCTGGAAAGAGAGGTTACCATGAAGTCAGCACTAAGATGTCTGAATCCCAGTGAGCACAGGCACAGATCCATGCCTTTCCCGACACTGTATTCCATCAGCCAATTTTTTGCCCGTTTTCCTCTCTGTCCAACTGCCTGCTTCCTCAACACTATCTGTTGATCAAAAATGTAATGACCGATCTACACGGACTGTGGTTTCCCGATGAGGAAGTCTAACATTCAGTTGCAGGGGGAGATACAATGGCCCAGGATTTGGATCCCGTTGTTTATAACTGAAATGATCGTGTTGAACGCTGAGCTGTTGTCTATAAACCGCAGGCTGACGTAGGTATTGCTGTTGTCCAGAGGGTCCAAGGCCCAGTGGTGAGCAGGTGAGTTTGCACCCACCGTAGACCTGTTGTGGAGGAACATGATGCACCGGGTGAACGTGTTGAGCTCAGTATAGATCCTCTGCGATGCGAACATCCAGAAAATTTCAAGATATTCACGAGGCTTACAAGATGATAGATGGGACATATGGAGATGTATAAACATAGAAGCATAGAAAACCTACAGCACAATACACGCCCCTCATCCCACAAAGTTGTGCTGAGCCCAATAAATTGCTAGGCTTACATATAGCCCTCCATTTTTCTAAGCTCAATGTACCTATCCAAAAGTCTCTTAAAAGACCCTATCGTATCCGCCTCCACAAGATTAAAGATTTGGAAAGATAGGTTTCAATGAGGAAAACACTAAGCTGTCTGAATTCCAGTGAGTAGAGGCACAGATCCATGTCTTTCCGGACACTGTATTCCAGCAAAAATGTTATGACCGATCTACACAGATTGTGCTTTCCCGAAGAGGAAGTCTAATATTCTGTTCCTGATGGAGATACAATGGCCCAGCATTTGAATTCCGTTGATTATAACTCAGGAAATGAACGTGTTGAACACTGAGCTGTTGTCAATTGACGGCAGCCTGACAGAGGTATTGCTGTTGTCCACATGGTCCAAGGCCCAGTGGCGAACAAGTGAGTTTCCACCCGCAGGAGATCTATTGTGGAGAAAGACAAGATGCAGCGGGTCAACGTGTTGGGTACAAAGTAGATCCTCTGCGAAGCAAACATCCAGGAAATTTCAAATAACTCGAGAGGCTTACAAGATGATAGATTGTACATATAGAAACGTGGAAACATATGAACATAGAAAGCCTACAGCACAATACACGCCCTTCGGCCCACAAAGTCGTGCCGAACATGTCCATACCCAAGAAATTACTAGGCATACCTATAGCCCTCTATTTGTCTAAGCTCCATGTACCGATCCAAAAATTCTCTTAAAAGACCCTTTCGTATCCGCCTCGACCACCGCCGCCGGCAGTCCATCCCACGCACTCACCACTCTCTCAGTAAAAAAAAAAACTTCTCCTCTGGACCTACTCACCAACAATTTAATCCCGTCTCCTTTTCTGGCAACCACTTTAGCCCTGGGAAAGAGCCTCTGATTATCCACACGATCGATGACTCTCCTCATCTTGTACACCTCTATCAGATCACCTCTCATCTTCCGTCACTCCCAGGAGAAAAGGCCGAGTCCACTCAAACAATCCTCAAACGATATGCTGCACAATCCAGGCAACGTCCTTGTAAACCTCCTTTGCAACTTTTGTATGGCTTCCACATCGTCCCTGTAGTGACGCGACCAAGACTAACGTCAGTACTCCCAGTGGGGTCTGACCAGGGCCCTAGAGAGCTGCAACATTATCTCTCGGCGCCAAAATTCAATTCCACGATTGATGAAGGTCAATACACCATACGCCTCCTTATCCACTGAGTCAACCTGCGCAGCTGCTTTTCGCGTCTGATGGAATCGGACCCCAAGATCGCTCCGATCCTCCACACTGCCAAGAGTCTCACCATTAATACATTATTCTGCCATCATAATTGACCTACCAAAATGAACCACTTCACACTTATCTGGGTTGGACTCCATCTGCCAATTCTCAGCCCAGTTTTGCTTCCTATCAATGTCCCGAATAACCACTGACAGCCCTCCACACCAACCACAGCATCTCCAACATTAGTGTCATCAGCAAACTTGCTAACCCATCGCTCTACTTCCGCATCCGGGTCATTTATAAAAATGACGATGAGTGAGGGTCCCAGAACAGATCGGTGGGACATCCACTGGTGACCGACTTCCAGGCAGAATATGACCCGTCTACATCCACGCTTTGCCCTCTGTGGACAAGCCAGTTCTAGATCCACAAATCAATGTCCCCTTGGATCCCCTGACTCCTCACTTTCTCAATAAGCCTTGCATGGGGTACCTTATGAAATGCCTTGCTGAAATCCATATACACTACATCCACTGCTCCTCCTTCATCAATAAGTTTACTCACATCCTCAAAAAAGTCAATCGGGCTCGGAAGGCGCGACATGCGCTTGACAAAGCCATGCTGACTATTCCTAATCACATTATACTCTCCAAATGTTCATAAACCCTGCCACTCAGGATCTTCTCCATCAACTTACCAACCACTGAGGTAAGACTCACTCGTCTATAATTTCCTGGTCTATCTGTCCTCCTTTTCTTGAATAAAAGAAAACATTCGCAACCCTCCAATACTCTAGAACCTCTACAGTCTCCCTACTGATGATGCAAACATCATCGCCAGCTGCTCAGCAATCTCCTCCCTCGCCTTCCACAGTAGCCTGGGGTACATCTCATCCGGGCCCGGCGGCTGATGGTTACACCCAAGGTACAGGGCCGAGGAAACTGGGAGACAGCCAGGAAGGGGTAAGCTGTTCAGGAACCAGTACATAATACTGCTGTGGCTATCCCCCTGAACAACAGAAATATCACTTTTGGATACTGGCAGGGTGTGGGCGGAGGACCACCTAAAAGAAGAAAGTTACGGTAGTCAGGTCCCTGGTAGTGAATCAGGATAGTTAATCCTGAGGGTGAACAGCTAGAAGTCTCTTAACTGAAAACGTAGGATTGGACTCATGCTTCGCTCTGAGATGCAGAAGCATAAGTCACAGGTATCAGTATCACAATGGAACGAAGGGAATTACAGACGCATGAGAGAGGATCTTGGCCAGGTGGATTGGAGGAGGTTACTGGAGGATCACGCCAGAGCTGAGATGGCTGGAGTTCCTGGGAATAGTTCACAAGGCGCAGGAGAGATATGCCCCTCAGAAGGAGAAGTTCTCATATGGCAGGGGTAGGTTACCGTGGCTGATGAGGGAAATTAAGGACTGCATTAAAGCCAAAGGAAGGACATGTAAGGTAGCAAAAGGGGTGGGAGGTTGAATGATGGAAACATTTTCAAAATCGTCCTTACCTCATTAGCTGCGAAAATATCAGTGTCTTTTATTAAGGATAAGGATTATGGTCCTTTGAAAGGTATGGTTAAATAGGTCAGAGTCAGCACAGTCTCAGTGAATGAAAATCTTGCCTGACGAGCATGTTAGAGATCTTAAATGAAGAAATAAACAGAGAGCACAGAGGAGAGACAGGGAATATCATGTTGTCGGATTTTCAGATGACGTTTGAGAAGGCGCCACTCATTAGGAAGCTTAAACAGAGAAAGTCCGATGACATTACAGGAAGGATTCTGGAATGCAGAGCGGAATGGCTGGCAGACAGGAAGCAGTAAGCGGGAATAAATGGGTGTCTTTTGAATGAAGGGGTAACGTTTAAGGACCATTTGGCCGCATGGAGTCTGTACTCACTGGAATGTGGAAGAATGCGCAGGGGCGGGGGAGAGATCTCATTAAAACCTACCGAATGCTGAAAGAACTAGACGGGTGCATACGGAAGAATGCCCCCTTTGCTGGGTTAATCCGAAACCAGCGTACACAGCCACACAATTGAGCGGCGCGCTTTGAGGTAGGGAGGGATTTTTTTTTTTCGAGCCAGGTTTAGTGAAACTGTTGGAATGCTCTGCCACAGATTGCGGAGGAGGCCACGTCCGATGGTATCTTTCAGTCAGAAGCTGATCGGTGATTAGGAGAATATTCCTAATGCTGACAGTTTATTTGCCTTGCTCACCAACTACTCCACCTGTAACTTAATTTTGAGGGAATCCTGCACAAGGATCCCAAAATCCCGTTGTGCCGTAGATTGTTGAATTGTCTCTCCATTTGGAAAACAGTCGACACTTTTATTTCTTGTAACTAATGGCCTGACCATGTACCTCCAGAAACGGTATTCCATCAGCCACTAATTTAACCATTTTCCTAATCTGTGAAAACCCCTCTGTAGCCTGTCTGTTACAACACTGTTTGTTGATCGGAAATGTTATGACCGATCCACACTGAGCGTGGTTTCCCAATGAGGAAGTAAAACATTCTGTTGCAGAGGGAGATGCACCGTCCGGGATGTGGAGCTTGTTGATAAGAACTGAGGAAATGATTGTGCTGAACGCTGAGCTGTTGTCATAAACCTCAGCCTGCTGTAGGTATTGCAATTGTCCAGATGGTCCAAGGCCTAGTGGGGAGAGTGTCTGATCGTGTATCATTTGTCTACTAATGGCATGGGTAGGATGAGTGAGGAGGGGATACAGGGAGTTAGAATAAAGGGGAGGATCTCCAATATTACTACCCGTGCCACGTGCTAGTGAGGCAAGAACCAGGAAAATTACACAATGTACACTCATGGGCTTCAGTTAGTTACAGTGAGATAAGACAGAGTTCCAGAACAGTTATTGGAGAGGTTGTGGAGGCGGATGGTGATAGGAACTCACACAAAGTTGGTAATCAGATGGTTGAGATCAGTGCAGATATTGTCCTGGGCTGCACACATTTCAATGCAGAAGGAACTGCATTGGCTGAAAGTAGTGCCGAAGATGAGGCAACTGGTTTACAAACAGAGGCTACGTGTACTGAGGAGAGGCTGTTGAGGAGGCAACACTGCAGTCAATTGGCTGAGTTGCAGCGTAAAATGTAGACACCATCGAACTGGATGAATGCAGGAGTGAAGGTGATGAATTTTAATGTGTGGAATACTTTACTTTTATTGTCACCAAACGATTGATACTAGAGCGTACAATCATCACAGCGATATTTGATTCGCTGTACAATGGACAACGCGGTGTTTCAGTGGCAGGAGGCAAAGAGTGGAATGAACGGAGACTTTCTGTTTGGCTGCCGGTGGCTCATCACTTTCCACAGGGGTCTGTGTTGGGACCAAAACGTTTTACCTTGTATGTCAATCATTTGGATGATCGAGCTGATTGCGTTGTTGCTAAGTTTGCAGAGGAGTTGGTAGAGGGGCAGGCTGTTTTAAGGACGCAGAGAGCTTACAGCTTATTTTTTAAATGGAGAGAAAATTCGGAAAAAAAATAAATAAAACGAAGGTTGAATGGAATTCCCTAAACGTTAATGTGCAGGGTGAAGAAGGTAAATGGAACGACAACATTCATTTCCAGAGTGCCAGAATATAACAGCAAGGATGTGATATTGAGAGTTGACGATACATTGGTGAGGTACCTCGTGGGGTATTGTGAAGGGTTGTGGGCCCTTTATTTAACAAAGTATGTACTGAGCTGAAGAGGGTTCTAAGGAGAGTCACGGGATTGATTCCATAAAGAGTGTTTTATGAATCTGGGCCTACACAGGAATTAAGTAAATGAGTTTTGACTTCATCAAAACCTCTAACGGTGAATGGCTTTGCTCAAGTGGATGTGGAGAGGATGTTCCCGCTGCTGAGAGAGTGAAAGTCCAGAGGGCTCATCTCAGAACAGAGAGGCACCATCTAAGCTCCCCTTATTCTCTGATTTCCAGAGCATACAAGCCTAGAGCCGTGAAAGGTTCCCCGTATAACAAGTCTTTCAATCACCGAATGATTATTGTGCACCTGCAGTGAACCCTCTCCAGTGTAAGCACATCCTTTCCTCGATCAGGGGCCCGAAAATGCTCACAGCTCTTAAACTGAGCCTCACCTGTACCTTATAAAGTCTTAAAATTATCTTTGCTTACATATCCCAGTCCTCCGAAATAAATACTGACATCACATTTTCCTTCCTCAGTACCGACTGAACTTGCAAATAAATCCTAAAGGAATCCTGCACCAGGTCCCGTTGCACCGTAGATATTTCTCCATTTGGAAAATAGTCGTCTTATATTTTCTCTACCAAAGTGCATGACCGTAGACTCTCCAACACTGTAATCTATCTGCTGCACATTTGTCCATTTGCCTAATCTGTCTAAATCCTTCTATAGCCTCTCCGCTACCTCATAACTGCCTTTAGATCGGTAATGTTATTATTGGTCTAAACTGAGTGTGGTTCCCCGAAGAGAAAGTCAAATATTCTGTTGCAGACGGAGGTAACCACTTAACCGTCCGTTGGGTTAGACGGGGCAGAGTTTCGGTAGTGTATCCAGGACGGATTCCTGTCACAGTATGTTGACAGGCCGATTAGGGGAAATGCCATACTAGATCTAGTATTAGGTAACGAACAGGGTCAGGTCACAGATCTTTCAGTGCGTGAACATTTGGAGAACAGTGACAACCGCTCTCTGGCCTTTAAAATTATCATGGAAAAGGGTAGAATCAGAGAGGACGTTTTTTTAAATCAGGGAAGGGTAAATGATGGAAAATCTAGTCAGGTGGAAGAAAGGAAGAATACATGAGGTTTAGGAAACAAGGATCAGATGGGGTTATTGAGGAATATAATGTAGCAAGCAAGGAGCTTAAGACCGTGCTGAGGAGAGCAAGAAGGGGGGCATGAGAAGGGGAAAGAACCCCCCTCCCAATGCATCCTTCAATGATGTGAAGAGCAAAAGAATGACAGGAGTGAACATAGGACCAATTAGAGAATGTGGGAAGGTGTACCTGGAGGCTGTGGAAGTGAGCGACGTCGTCAATGAATACTTCTTTTCGGTATTTACCAGTGAGAGTGTACTTGATGACGGTGAAGACAATATGAGTGAGGTTGATGTTCTGCAGCATGTTGTTTCAGGGACCCCTACTTTCCGTGATTTTTATTAAGGCCCTGCAGGTGGCGATAGAAGGGTGGGTTGGCAAGTTTGTAGACGACACAAAGGTTTGTGTTGTGGATAGTGTAGACGATCGTCGGAGATTGCAGGGAAACGTTGACAGGATGCAGAAGTGGGCTCAGAAGCGGCAGATGAAGTTCAACCGGAGAAGCGTGACGTGTTAGCCCGTAGAAGGACAAATTTCAGTGCAGAGTACAACGTAAATGGCAGGATATTTGGTGGTGTGGAAGAGCAGAGGGATCTCGGGGTACATGTCCACAGTAAGTTGCCTCGCAGGTAGATAGGGCAGCTAAGAAAGATTATGGGGTGCTAGCTTTCTTAAGTCGAGGGAGAGAGTTTAAGTTTCGTGAGGTAATGATGCAGCTCTATAAAACTCTAGTTAAACCATACTTGGAGTACTGTGTCCAGTTCTGGTCGCCTCACTATAGGAGGGATGTGGAAGCATTGGAAAGGGTACAGAGGATATTAACCATGATGCTGCCTCTTATAGAGAGTGTGATTTATTATCATAGATTAAGGGAGCTAGGGCTTTACTCTTTGGAGAAAAGTCAAGTCGTCAAGTCAAGTCACTGTTTATTGACATTTCAACCATAACTGCTGGTACAGTACATAGTAAAAATGAGACAACGTTTTTCAGGACCATGGTGTTACATGACACAGTACAGAATCTAGACTGAACTACGTAAAAAAACACACACACAAAAAAACATCTGCTCAAAATTCTACACTAGTCTACGGACCTATCCGGGACTGCATGAAGTGCACAAACAGTGCAGGCATTACAATAAATAATAAAAAAGACAATAGGGCAGGAAGGTGCCTGTCCAGGCTTTGGGTATTCAGGAGTCTGATAGCTTGCGGGAAGAAAATGTTACATAGTCTGGCCCTGAGAGCCCGAACACATCGGTGCCTTTTCCCAGACGGCAGGAAAAAGAGTTTGTATGAGGGGTGCGTGGGGTTCTACATAATGCTGTTTCCTTTGCGGTTGCAACGTGTAGTGTAAATGTCTATAATGCCGGGAAGAGAGAAGGAGGATGAGAGGAGACATAATAGAGGTATACAAGATATTACGATGAATAGATAGAGTGGACAGCCAGCGCCTCTTCCACAGGGCACCACTGCTCAGTGCAAGAGGACATAGCTTTAAGGTAAGGGGTGGGAAGTTCAAAGGGGATATTACATGAAGGTTAATTTACTCAGAGAGTGGTTAGTGCGTGGAATGCACTGCCTGAGCCAGTGGTGGAGGCAGATACACTAGTCAAATGTAAGAGACTACTAGACAGGTATATGGAGGGATTTAAGGTAGGGTGTTATATGGGAGGCAGGGTTTAAGGCTCGACACAACATGGTGGGCCGAAGGGCCTGTACTGTGTATTCTATGTTCTGTGTTCTATGTTATGTACCCTGGCCCAGGATTTGGAGCTTGTTTTTAAGAACTGAGGAAATGATTGTGCTGAACGCTGAGCTATGGACAATAAACCGCAGCCTGACGTAACTATTGCTGTTGTGCAATGGTCCAAGGCCCAGTGGAGAGCAAATGAGATTGCACCCGTTGTGGACCTATCGTGGAGAGAGACAAAGTGCAGCTGGTCCACGTTCTGGGCCTCTGTAGATCCTGTGAGATGCTAACATCCGGGATATTCAAATAATTCGTGAGGCTTGCCGGGTGACAGACGGGACTTATAGAGAGGCAGTTACACCCAAGGTGGAGGACACAGGAAACTGCGTAACAGCCAGAAAGGGGAAAGCGGTTATGGAGCCGGTGAAGAGTACCCCTGTGGTCATCCTCATTAGTAGCAGGTATAAAACTTCTGATACATTCGCGCATACAAACTAAAAGATTTAGGTCCCAGCTGTCGGCTGTTTGGCAGAGACTCTGCCTCTTGATTCAGAAGGGAAGGGGGGAGAAGGGACACGCTGTGGTGATAAGGGATTCGTTAGATAGGGGAACAGAGTGGAGGTTGGCTGTGCCAGAATGAGATTCCCGGGTGGTACGTTGCCGCCCGTTTGCCGGGGTCCGGATATCTGAAACCGAGACCTCAGCATTCGTATGTGCGAGGGTCAAAAGCCAGAAGTCTGTTTACTGAAGAGGTATGATTAAAATCATTCTGCAATTTGTGAGGGAGCACCATCAGTCACACGCATCAGTATCTCAATGGAATGATGGAATTTACAGAGACATCAGAGTGAAGCTTGCCCGGATAGAACGGATGCGGATACCGGCGGGGATGACGGCAGAGCAGGGATGTTTGACATTTCTGGTAATGGTACACAATTAGCAGGATAGATATGTCCTGCAGAAGAGGGAGTTTTTAAGTGGCAGAAGTGGGCAACCGTGGCTGATAAAGGAAGTTAAGGAAAACAGTTCAGCCAATGAAAAGGGCGTATAAGGTAGCAAAAGTGAGTGGGAAGATGGAGGGTTTGGAAGCTAAAGGCAACTAAAAAGGCTATAAAATGGAAAGAATGAACGACACAAATTAACCAATAATATAAACGGGACAGCATAAGTTTATTTTCAGTGATACAAATGTCAATAGGAAGGTGACCGTTGATATTAGGCCACTGTAAAAAAATGCTGCTGCAACTGTAACAGGTGAGAAAAAATGTCAGATGATCGTAATGTGTACTTTGCATTTGTCTTCACTGTGGAGGAAACCAGCACTCTGCCAGAGACCCATGAGTGTTAGGGAGCAGGAGTGAGTGTCATTGCGATTACAAGGGGCAACGTGCGAGTGAAACTCAAAGGTCTTAAGGTAGATCAGTCACCTGGACCAGACGGACCACATCTCAAAGTCCTGAAAGAGGTGGCCGAAAAGAAAACGAATGCATTGGACACAATCTCCAAGAATCTCTAAATTCCCTGAGGACTGGAAGGTTGCAAATGTCGCTCCAGTCTTTGAGAAGGAAGGAAGGCTACAGAACTGAAATTATAGGCCAGTTTGCCTAACCTCAGTTGTTGAGAAAGTTTTGGAGTCTATTTTTAAGGATGAGCTTTCGGGGTTCTTTGAGAGGAATGATAAAATAAGTCAAAGTCAGCATGGATTCTGTTGAGGGTAATCTTGCCTGAGAAAGCTGTAAGCATTCTGAGAGGAAGTAACAAATAGAGTTGACATAGGAAAGGCAGTGGATACCATTTATATAACATATACCAATTACAGCACGGAAACAGGTAATCATGGCCCTTCTAGCCCGTTCCGACGCTTACACTCACCTATTTCCATTGGCCCGCACTCAGCCCATAACCCGCCATTCCTTTCCTGTCCATATACCTATCCAGTTTTATTCTAATGACAATACCGAACCTGCCTCTACCACTTCTACTGGAAGCTCATTCCACACAGCTACCACTCTCTGAGTAAAGAAATTCCCCCTCGTGTTACCCTTAAACTTTTGCCTCCTAACTCTCAAATCATGTCCACTTGATTGAATCTCCCCTAATTTCAATGGGAAAAGCCTATCCACGTCAACTCGATCTATCCCCCTCATTATTGTAAATTCCTCTATCAAGTTTTCCCTCACCTTCTACGCTCTAATGAATAAAGACCTAAATTGTTCAGCCTTTCACTGTAACGTTGGTTTCCCTGTTACTTGGAAATTCAGAAGGAATTTAATAAGGTGTCACACAAGAGACTCCTTGACAAGACAAAATCTTGTAGCGTTAAGGGGTGGATACTGCCATGGATAGAGGAATGGCTACAGGCAGGAATCAGCGAGAGGGTGACTAGTGGTGTTCCTCAGCTGTCAGTATTCGAAACCACTATTTTCCTATAGTTTGACAATTATTTGGATAATGATTTGGATGGGTTTCTGGCAAAATATGCGGATAATAGGAAGATAGGTGAAGGGGTAGGTAGTGCTGAGGAAGCAATGTGATTGCAACAGGACTTAGCCAAATTGGAAAAATGGGAAGAAAGTGACGTATGGAATACGGTGTTGGGAAATGTATGTATGCCTTTTGGGAAAAGGAGCAATCGTGCAGAAAATTATACAATTGTGGAGTAGCTGCAGAGGGACTTAGAATCCCTTGTGTGAGACTCTAAAAAGTTTAATTTATTGGTTGAATCTGGGGTAAGAAGACAAATGCAATGTTGGCGTTTACTTCAAGGGGAAACGAATTAAAAAAACAAGGAGATAACGGGGAGGGTTTATAAGGCAACAGCAAGGCCGCACGTGGAGTATTGGCAACAGATTTGGGCCCCACATCTCAGAAAGGACGTGTTGTCGGCGTAGAGAGTCCAGAGGAGGTTCACGAGGATAATTCTGGAAATGAAAGGGTTAACCTATGAGGAGCGTTCGGCAACTTTGGGCCTGTACTCACTGGAATTTAGAAGAATGCGTGATGATCTTGTTGAGACGACCGAAGGTTGAGAGGACTAGAGAGGGTGGATGTGGAGAGGATCTATCCTGTGGTGGGAATGTCCAGAACTAGAAGGCGCATACTCAGAATTGCGGGGCGACATGTTAGAATAGAAGCAAAGAGGGGATTTGTATCCAGAGAGAAGCGAATGGGCGGAGTCCTCTGCCAAAAACCACTTCACAGTTTTCTGATTGGTCAGGGCATCTAATTATACTGCGAGAAGGCAGGTGTATCGGATTAAGTGGGATCCGGGATCAGCCATGAACGAAATAGCAAAGCAGTTTCGATGGGCTGAATAGCCTAATGTTTAGCATATGTCTTCTGGTGGTGTGATTTCCAATTTCAGCAAATCCATTTTATATAAGGGCACCAACGTTGCTCAGAATGCCACACATGAACCCTCTGCAGTGCCTTGTAAAACTTCAAAAATAAATCTTCACTCTTCTTTTCTTGTCATGTGGAAATGAATGCGAAAATTACATTTGCCTTCCTCACTACCGACTCCCCCTGTAAATTAACATTGAGAGACACCACCAGGACTTCCAAATCACTTTGCGCCGTAGATTGTTGATTTTCTTTCAGAAAATAGTCTATCCTTTTATTTCTTCTAGTAATTTGCATGACCATACACTTCCAGGCACTGTATTCCATCTGCCCTTACTTTTCCCATCTTCCCTCTCTGTATAAGACCTGCAGCCTCTCTGCTAATTCAACAGTACCTGTAGATCGGAAATGTTAAGACCGATTTGCACGGACTGTGGTTTCACGATGAGGAAGTCAAACATTATTTTGCAGAGGGAGATGCAACGGCTCAGGATTTGGAGCTTGTTGATTAGAACTGAGGAAATGACTGCGCTGAACGCTGAGCTGTTGCCAATAAACCGCAGAGTGACGTAAGCATTGCTATTGTCCAGATGGTCCAAGGCCCAGAGCAGAACAAGTCAAATGGTGATCCTTGTGGGTATCAATGCCATGAATAGGACGCATGAGGAGGGAGTACAGCGAGTTAGGTTCTGAGTTAAAGGGCAGGATGTCCGGGGTATTGATCTCAGGATTGCGTCTCATGCCGCGCGCTAGTGAACCCAGAACCAGGAAAACTGTACAGTTGACAGTCATCTATTTGAACCAGTTGCGGAGGGATTGGAGCCAGATTGCCAGAACAGATTATGGAAAATTTGTGGAGGCAGATGGTTGTAACACCTCAGACGATGTTCGGACTCATATGGTTGAACACAGGGCAACTCGTGTCCTGAGCTGCATAGATTCCAATGTATAAAAAACATGTAGGGAAGCCGATAATAGTGCTGGCGATGAGGTAACTGGTTTACGAACAGAGGCAATGAGTGGTAAGGAGAGCCTACTGATTGGTGGAAATGGCAGTCAATCGGATGAGCTGCAACGTATAAGGTGGACAATATCGAAAAGGATGAATACAGGTCAGAAGGTGTTGAATTTGAATGCACACTCTAACTAATACACAACGATGAACTTGCAGCACATGTGCAGGTAGGCATGTACGATGTTACAGGCATCACTGAATCATGGCTGAAAGACTGTAGCTGGGAACTTAAAGCCCAAGGATACACATTCTGCCGAAGGCAGAGGCAGGGAATGCAGAGAGGGCGTCTGAACTCCGTTGGTAAAAATGGAATTAAGTCGGAAGAAAGAGATGACATCCAAGCAGCAGACACAGTGCTGGAAGAACTCAGCAGGCCAGATAACATCTATGGGAAAGAATACAGACGACGTTTCGGGCCAAGTCCATTCATCAGTGACCGAGGGTCGCTAGGTGTTGAATCACTGAGGGTAGGGATTCGGAAATGCTCGAGTAAAAATATCTCATCAGAATTGCCTACAGACACACAAACAGGATAAGGATATGGTTTCCAAAGCATAACGGGACGCAGAAAACACGTGCCAAAAGTGCAATGTTGCAATCGACATGGGGGAACTACGATAGGCGGTTAAATTGGGAAAGTCATGTTGGTGCTGGATTCCAGGAGGGGTACTTCTAGACTGCGGACGTTTTAGCTTTTCTGAGCAGCCCGTGGTTGAACCCAACTGGGGATCAGCTATTCTGGACTTGATGTTGATCTGATTAGAGAGCTGGAGGTAGAAGGACCCTCAGGGTTAAGTGGCTCCCTTTCTAATGACATTTCAAATATTTCTGTCAGAGCCCCTGCTATACCTACACTAACATCTCTCAATGTCCCAGGGAATATCCTGTCAGGACTTGGAGACTAATCCACTTTTATATTCTTTAAAAGCGCCAGTACTTCCACTTCTTTAATCATCATAGTTTCCATAACTACCCTACTTGTTTCCCTTACCTTACACAATTCAATATCCTTCTCCTTAGTGAATGCCGAAGAAAAGAATTTGTTCAAATTCTCCCCCATCACTTTTGGTTCCACACATAGCTGTCCAATCTTATTCTCTAAGGGACCAATTTTATATCCTTTTGCTATAAAAATAACCGTAGAACCCCTTTGGATTTATTTTCACCTGTCTTGCCAAAGCAACCTCATATCTTCTTTTAGCTTTTCTAATTTCTTTCTTAAGATGCTATTTATATTCTTTATATTCCTAGACCACCTCATTTACTCCATGCTGCCTATATGTATTGTAGATCTCTCTCTTTTTCCCTACCAAGTTTCCAATATCCCTTGAAAACAATGGTTCTCACAAACTTTTAACCTTTCCTTTCAACTTAACAGGAACATATAGATTCTGTACCCTCAAAATTTCACCTTTAAATGACCGTCATTTCTCTATTACATCCTTCCCATAAAACAAATTGTCCCAATTAACTCCTTCTAAATCCTTTCGCATCGCCTCAAAATTAGCCTTTCTCCAATCAAAAATCTCTACCCTGTGTCCGGCCCTATGCTTCTGGTGGCTTTGTGGCATAGTTTTGCCATGATACAAAGATAGGTGGAGGGGTATGTCGAGCTGAGGAAGCAATGCGATTGCAGAAGGACGCAGACAAATTGGACCAATGGACAATAAATGGCAGCTATAATACAGTGTTGCGAAACGTATGATAATGCATTTTGGTAAAAGGAACAACAGGGCGGACAATTATCAGAACGGGAGGAGGTTTCAAATATCAGAGGTGCAGGGGGACTTAGGGGTCCTCATGCAAGGCTCCCACGAAGTTTATTTGCAGATTGGATTTGTGGTAAAGAAGGAAAACGCAATGTTGGTACTTATTTGAAAGGGGATGCAAAATAAACACAAAGAGATACTGTAACACTCAGCATTTTAACGCACTGGTCAGGCAGAAGCTCAAATATTTGCAACAGTCTTTGCTGCCATATCTGAGAAACGATGTGTCCCGATTGGAGAGAGACCAGAGGAGGTTCACAAGGATAATTCAAATGAAAGTGAAGGGGTAACATTTAAGGAACTTTTGGCAGCTTGCGGTCTGTACTCACTGGTATTTAGATGAACGCGGAAGAGCGGGTGTAAGGTGTGGGCTACGTCTCATAGAACATAGAACAATATAGCACAGTACAGTACAGGCCCTTCGGCCCACAATGCTTTGCCGACCCTAAAACCCTGCCTCCCATATAAGCCCCCACCTTAAATCCCTCAATATACCTGTCTAGTAGTCTATTACATTTCACTAGTGTATCTGCCTCCACCACTGACTCACGCAGTGCATTCCATGCACCAACAACTCACTGAATAAGAAACCTTCCTCTTACATCCCCCTTGAACTTACACCTTACCTTAAAGCCATATCTTCTTATCTTGAGCAGTGGTGCCCTGGGGAAGAGGCGTTGGATGTCCACTCTGTCTATTCCTCTTAATATCTTGTATACCTCTATCATGTCTCCTCTCATCCTCCTTCCTTCCAGAGAATAAAGCCCCAGCTCCCTTAATCTCTGAAACCTACCGAATGCTGAAAGAACTAGACAGGGTGTAGACAGATGGATGCTTCCTTTGATGGGGGTATCCGGGACTAGTTTACGCAGGCACACAATCGAGGAGCACCCTTTCAGAACAGAGGTAGGGATGAATTATTTATTTAGCCAGGGAGATGTGAATCTGTGGAATGCTCTGCCACAGACTTTGGAGAAGGCCACACCTGAGCATATATTGTAGTCAGACGTTGATCGTTGCTTTTCTCTTCCCCTCATCTGGAAATGAATACTGACGTTGTATTTGCCTTCCTCACCACCTACTCCACCTGTAACTTAATATGGAGGGAATCCTGCACGAGGATACCCAAATCCCTTTTCTCCATAAACTGCTGAAATTTCCTGACATTTAGAAAATATACACCTTTATTTTTCCTAATCTATACAAACCCCGCTGCAGCCCATCTGCTCCTTCAACACAGTTTGTTAATCGGAAATGTTATGACCGATCTACAGTGAGTGTGGTTTCCCGATGAGGAAGTAAAACATTCTGTTGCAGAGGGAGATGCTCTGCCCGGGATTTGGAGCTTCTTGATGAGAACTGAGGAAATGATTGTGCAAAACTCTGAGCTGTTGTCAGTAAACCGCAGCCTGACGTAGGTATTGCAATTGTCCAGGTGGTCCAAGGCCCAGTGGGGAGACTGTCTGATCGTGCTCCATTTGACCACCAACGGCATGGGTAGGATAAGTGAGGAGGGGAAACAGAGAGTTAGGTTAAAGGGCAGAATCTCCATTATTGCTACCCGTGCTGCGTTCTAGTGAGGGATGAGCCAGGAGGATTATACAGTTTACACTGATGGATTTCAGACAGTTACAGAGAGATGGGAGACAGAGTTCCAGAACAGTTATTGGAGAGGTTGTGGAGGCGGATGGTGGTAAGAACTCACATAAAGGTGGTGAACAGATGGTTGACATCAGAGCAAATATTGTCCTGGGCTGCATACATTTCAATGCAGAAGGATCTGCATTGGCTGAAAACAGTTTTGAAGATGAGGTAACTGGTTTACAAACAGAGTCAATGTTTACTGAGGAGAGGCTGTTGAGGGGCAATATTGCAGTCAATTTGCTGAGTTGCAGCGTAGAATGTAGACACCATAGAAAAGAATAGAATACAGGAGTGAAGGTGCTGAATTTTAATGTGTGGGCTATAATGGATAAAGCTGCGTTTTAGTTGCAGGGGCAAAGTGTGGGAATAAACGGAGCCTGTTTGGTTGGCTGCCAGTGGCTCATCACTTTCCACAGGTGTCTGTGTTGAGACCAATAATTTTTACCTTGTATGCCAATCATTTGGATGATCGAGCTGATCGCGTTGTTGCGAAGTTTGCAGAGGATTTGAAGATGGGTGGAGTGACAGGCTGTTTTCAGGAAGCCGAGAGCATAGATCCTATTCTTTAAATGGAGAGAAAATTCGGAAAAAAAAACTAAGGATGAATGGGATTCCCTAAATGTTAATTTGCATTTTGAAGAAGGTAAATGGAACATCAGAATTCATTTCAATAGGGTTGGAATATGAAAGCAGGATGTAATATTGAGACTTCACAAAGCACTGGTGAGGCATCTCCTGGAGTATCTTGAAAGCTTCTGGGCCCTTTACTTATCAAACGATGTACTGAAGCTGAAGACGGTTCCAAGGAGAGTCAAGCGATTGACTCTATAAAAATCGTTGGATGACTCTGGACCTACAACGGGATTAAGTAAATGTGCTGTGACTTCATTGAAAACTCTCTAATGTTGAAAGGCTTTGCTCGAGTGGATGTGGAGAGGATTTCCCTGCTGGTGGGAGAGTGAAAGACCGGAGGATACATTTCAGAACAGAGAGGCACCCTCTAAGCACCCTTTATTCCCTGATTTCCAGTGCATACAGGTCCAGAGCCGTGAAAGGTTCCCCGTATAACAAGTCTATCAATCACCGAATAATTATTGTGCACCTCCAGAAAACCCTCTCCAATGTAAGCACATCCTTTCCTCGATCAGGGGCCCGAAGATGCTCACAACACTTATACTGTTGCTCACCTGTGCCTTATAAAGTCTTAAAATTGCATCCTTGCTTATATTATCCAGTCCTCCGAAGTACAACTAACATCACATTTTTCTTCCTCAGTACCGACTGAACCTGCAAATAAATCCTGAAGGAATCCTGCACGAGATCCCTTTGCACCGTAGATATTTCTCCATTCAGAAAATAGTCAACTCTTATATTTTTCTTCTACCAAAGTGTGTGGCTATACACTCTCCAACACTGTAATCTATTTGCTGCACATTTTTTCATTTACCTAATCTGTCTATGTCCTTCTCTAGCCTCTCTACTACCTCAAAACTGCCTCTAGATCGGTGATGTTATTATTCGTCTACACTGACTGTGGTTCCCCGATAAGAAAGTCAAATATTCTGTTGCAGATGGAGGTAACCCCTTAACCGTCCATTGGTTTAGACGGAGCAGAGTTTCTTTAGTGTGTCCAGGACGGTTTCCTGTCACAGTATGTTGACAGGCAGAATAGCGGGAATGCCATACTAGATCTCGGAATAGGTAACGAACCGGGTCAGGTCGCAGATCTCTCAATGGGTGAACATCTGGGGGACAGTGATCACCGCTCCCTGGTCTTTAGCATTATCATGGAAAAGGATAAAATCAGAGAGGACAGGAAGATGTTTAATTGGGGAAATTGTGATTATGAGGCGAAGCTGCTAGAATTTGCAGGTGTGAATTGGTGTGTTGTTATTGCAGGGAAATATACCATTGACATGTAGTCGAAATTTAGGAACCAGGATGTTGGGCATAATTTTGTCCCGTTGAGGAAGATAAAGAATGGTGGGGTGAAGAAACCAGGGGTGACGAGTAGGTTGGAACATTAGTCAGGTGGAAGAAGGCAGCATACCTGAGGTTTAGGAAGCGAGGGGGGCTATTGAGGAATATAGGGTAGAAAACAAGCAGCTGAAGAAGGGGCGAGAAGGGTAAAGGAAAACCCCAAGACATCCTTCAATGATGTGAAGAGCAAAAGGATGACCCGAGTGAACGCAGGACGGATTAGAGATAAAGGTGGGAAGGTGTACCTGGAGGCTGTGGAAGTGAGCGAGCTCCTAAATGAATACTTCTCTTCGGTATTCACCAATGAGATGGAACTTGATGACGGTGAGGCCAATATGAATGAGGTTGATGTTCTGGAGCATGTTGGTTCTGGGATTCCAGCTTTTCGTGATTTTTATTAACGACCTGGATGTGGGGCTAGAAGGGTGGAAATTTTTCAGACGACACAAAGGTTAGTGGTGTTGTAGATAGTGTAGAGGATTGTCGAAGATTGCAGAAGGACATGGATAGGATGCAGAATTTTGCTGAGAAGTGACAGATGGAGTTCAACCCCGAAAGTGTGAGGTGGTACACTTCAGAAGGACAAACTACAAGGCAGAGTACAAAGTAAATGGCAGGGTACGTGGTAGTATGGAGGAGCAGATGTCTCTGGGGGGAGATGTCCATAGATCCCAGAAATTTGCCTCACAGGTAGATAGGGTAGTTACGAAAATTTATGGAGTGTTAACTTTCATAAGTCGAGGCATAGCATTTAAGGTTCGAGAGGTACTGATGCAGCTCTATAACAATCTGATTAAACCACACTTGGGGTACTGTGTCCAATTCTGGTCGCCTCACTATTGGAAGGATGAGGAAGCATTGGAAAGGGTACAGAGGAGATTCACCTGGATGTTGCCTGGTTTACAGAGTATGCATTATGATCAAAGATTAAGGGGGCTAGGGCTTTCTTTTTTAGGTATAGAAGATATTAAGAGGAATAGACAGAGTGAACAGCCAGCGCCTCTTCCGCAGGGCACAACTGATCAATACAAGAGGACATGTCTTTAAGGTAAGGGGTGGGAAGACCTAGGGGAATATTAGTGGAAGATTTTGTTTTTTACTCAGAGAGTGGTTGGTGCGTCGAATGCGCAGCCTGAGTCAGTGGTGGAGGCAGATGCACCAGTGAAGTTTATGACAGTACGAGACAGGTATATGGAGAAATTTAAATTGGGGGGTTATATGGAAGGCAGGGTTTAAGTGCCGACACTACATTGTGTGCCTAGGGGCTTGTACTGTGTACTCTATGTTCTTTGTTATGTACCCTGGCGCAGGATTTGGAGCTTGTTTTTAAGAACTGAGGAAATGATTGTGCTGTACGCTGAGCTATGGCCAATAAACCGCAGCCTGCCGTAACTATTATGTTGTGCAATGTCGCAAGGCTCGGTGGAGAGCAAATGAGATTGCAACCGTGGAGAGAGACAAAGTGCAGCTGGTCAAAGTTCTGGGCCATCTATAGATCCTCAGAGATGCTAACATCAGGGATATTCCAATAATTCTGGAGGCTTACCAGGTGACAGATAGGACTTATGGAGAGTCAGTTTCACCCAAGGTGGGGGACACAGGAAACTGGGTGACAGTGTGGCAGGGGAAAACGTTTAAATAGCCACTGTAGAGTACCCTGTTGCCATCCGTATTAGATGGATGTATAGGACTTTAGATACAGTCGCGCATACAGAGAGAGGTCCCAGTGGTCGGCTGTTCGGCAGTGAGTCTGCCTCTTGACTCAGAAGGGATGGGTGAAGAAGAGACACACTGTGGTGATAGGGGATTCATTAGTTAGGGGAACAGACTGGAGGCTCGCTGTGCCGGAATGAGATTCCCGGATGCCATGATGTCTCCCGCGTGCCAGGGTCCGGGATATCTCAAACCGAATCCTCAGCATTCGTAAGTGCGAGGGTCAAAATCCAGAAGTCTGTTTACTGAAGAGGTGTGATTAAATTCATTCTGCAGTTGGTGAGGGAGAAGCATAAGTCACATGCATCAGTCTCTCAATGGAATAATGGGATTTACAGAGGCATAGGAGTGCATCACTTGTGTAAGACTCCCGAAAGTTTAATTTACAGGTTGCGTCTGGGGTAGAAAGGCAAATGCAAAGGAGGCATGTATTTCAAGGGGAAATGATTAAAAAAAGAACAAGGATATAACGCTGAGGCTTTATAAGGAAACATTAAGGCCGCACTTGCAGTATTGGCAACTGATCTGGCCCCATATCGCGTAAAGGATGTGTTGACATCGGAGAGAGTCCAGACGAGGTTCACCAGGATAATTCTGGAAATGAAGGTGTTAACATATGGGGAGTGTTCGGCAAATTTAGGCCTGTACGCATTGGAAGTTAGAAGAATCCGTGCTGATAGGACTATCGCCCTTCTTGTCTGTGCCGAACCATTTTTCTGCCTACTCCCACTGACTTGCACCTGGACCATATCCCTCCAAACCCCTCTCATCCATGTACCGGTCCAAATTTGTCTTAAATGTTATAAGTGAGCCTGCATTTACCACTTCATCCGACAGCTCATTCCCTACTCCAACCATACTCTGTGCGAAGAAACCACCCAACCCCCCATGTTTCCTTCAATCTGTCCTCCTTCACCCTGACCCATGTCCTCTGCTTTTTTTTTCTCTAACTTGGCCTCAGTGGAAAAAGCCTGCCTGCATTCACTCTATCTAAACCCATCATAATTTTATATACCTCTTCAAATCTCCCCTCATTCTTCTACGCTCCAGGGAATAAATTCTTAACCCATTGAACCTTTTTCTGTCACTCAGATTCTCAAGTCCCAGCGACATCCTTGTAAACATCTCTGCGCTATTTCAACCTTATTAATATCCTTCCTGTAATTAGGTGACCAGAACTGCACACAATACTCCAAATCCGGCTTCACCAATGTCTTATATAACCTCACAATATAATTCCAACTCTTATACTCAATAGTTTTATTTATAAAGGCCAATATACCAAAAGCTCTCTTTACTACCCTATTCACTTGTGACGCCACTTTTAGGGAATTATGTACCTGTATTCCCAGATCCCTCTGTTCTACTGCACTCCTCAGTGTCCTACCATTACGTTATATGTTCTACTGTTGTTTTTCCTTCCAAAGTTCAATACCTCACACTTGTCTGTGTTAAACTCCACCTGACATTTTTCAGCCCTTGTTTTCCAGCTGATCCAAATCCCTCTCTAAGCTTAGAAAACCTTCCTCACTGTCCACTACACCTGCAATCTTTGTATCATCAGCTAATTCGCGGATACAATTTACCACTTTATCATCCATATCATTGATATAGATGACATATACCAATGGACCCAGCAATGATCCCTGTGACACACCACTAGTCACAGGCCTCCACTCAGAGAAGCAATCCTCCACTACCACTCTCTGACTTCTCCCATTGAGCCAATGTCTAATCCAATTTACTACCTCATCGTGTATACTTAGTGACTATACCTTCCTAACTAACTTTCCATGCGGGACCTTGTCAAAGGGCCGACTGAAGTCCATGTAGACAACTTCCACTGACTTACCTTCATCCACTTTCCTGGTATTCTCCTCGGAAAACTCAAAAAGATTGTTTAAACAATATTATTTTACAATCAGTGATCTTGTTGAATTTGCCGAATGTTGAAAGGGCTAGTTACGGTGGGTGTGGAGAGGATGTTTCCAGTGGTGGGGATATCCAGAACGTGAGGGCACATGCTCAAAATTAGGGGGCGGCCTTTCAGAATGGAAGCAAAGAGGAGTGCGTGTTGCCAGAGAGAAGCGAATATGCGGAATGCTCTTTCACAAACCATGCTGGAGGCCAAGACCGTGAGTAGAGTTAGGCGGAATATGACAGTTTTCTGATGGGTTAGGGCATCAAAAATACGGCGAGAAGGTAAATTGAGTGGGATTCGGGATTAGCCATGAATGGAATGGCAAATCAGATTTGATGGGCTGAATAGCCTTATGTTTCTCAATGTCTTCTGGTCGTATCAACTCCAATGTCAGCAAATCCATTATTTACTAAGAAGACCAATATTGCTCATAATACAACAAATGATACCTCTCCAGTGCCTCGTAAAGCCTAGAAAATAAACCTTTACTTTTATATTCTTGTCATCTGGAAATGAATGCGAACATTGCATTTGTCTTCTTCACCACCGACTCCACCTGTAAATTAACCTCAAGGGAATCCTGCACCAGGACTCCCAAATCCCTTTGAGCCGTAGTTTGTTGTTTAAGAAAATAGTACTCCATCTGCCTGTACTTTGCCCTTGCAGCCTCTCTGCTAATTCAAAACCACCTGTAGATCGGAAATGTTGTGACCGATCTCCACGGACTGTGGTTTCACGATGAGGAAGTCAAACATTATTTCGCAGAGGGAGCTGCAACGGCCCAGGATTTGGAGCTTGTCGATAAGAACTAAGGAAATGACTGCGCTGAACGCTGAGCTGTTGCCAATAAACCGCAGCTTGGTGTAAGCATTGCTATTGTCCAGATGGTCCAAGGCCCAGAGCAGAGCAAGTCAGATGGTGATCCTTGTGGGTATCAATGCCATGAATAGGACGTTTGAGGAGGGAGTACAGGGAGCTAGGTTCTAAGTTAATGGGCAGGATATCCAGGGTGGTGATCTCAGGATTGCAGCTCGTGCCGCACGCTAGTGAGCCCAGAACCAGGAAAACTGTACAGTTGGCAGTTATCGGTTCGGACCAGTTGCGGAGGGATGTGAGCCAGATGGCCAGAACAGTTCATGGATAATTCTTGGGGGCACGTGGTTGTAAGACCTCCGACGATATTCTGAATCATATGGTTGAGCTCAGTGCAACTAGTGTTCTCAGCTGCATAAATTTCAATGCAAAATAATTTTAGGAAAGGCCGATAATTGTGCTGACGATGAATTAATTGGTTTAGAAACAGAGGCAATGTATACTGAGAAGAAGTTGATCACTGGGGGAAATTGCAGTCAATCGCCTGAGCTGCAAATGAGAAGAATAAAAGAAAAGGCTGAATATAGTAATGAATGTGTGGATTTTGACTGTGCGCAGTAACCAAATCACAAAGATAAACTTGCAGCGAAGTTGCAGATTAGCAGGTCTGATGTTGCAGGCATCACTGAGTCATGGCTGAAAGCCTCCAGCTGGGAACTTAATGCCCAAGGATACACATTCTGTCGAAGCCACAGCCGGGAATGCAGAGCTCTGTTGATAAAAACGAAATCAAGTCGTGAGAAAGAGATGACATCCAAGCAACAGACACAAAATGTTAGAAGAACTCAGCAGGCCGGGCAGCATCTACGGGAAAGAATACAGACGACGTTTCGGGCCGAGTCCTTTCAGCAGTGACCTAGGGTCGCTAGGTGTTGAATCATTGAGGTTAGGGATACAGAAATGCTCGGGTAAATACATCTGATCAGAATTATATACAGACACACAAGCAGTGGTGAAGATCTGGCCTGCAAAGTACAACAGAACACGGGCAATACGTGCCAAAAGGGCAATGTTGCAATCGTCATGGGGGAACTACAATATGCGGGTAGATTGGGAAAATCAGGTTGGTGTTGGATTCCAGGAGGGGTATTTCTATACTGCATGCGATTTGGCTTTTTAGAGCAGCTCGTGGTTGAACTTACCAGGTATTCTGGATTGGATGCTGGTCTGTCAACCATATCTGATCGGAGAGTTGAGATAGAAGAACCCGCAGGGTTAAGTGATCATAATATGAAAACTTTCCTCCTTCAGTTCGAGAGGAAGAAGCTCAAATCAGATGTATCAGTGGGGAGAAACAGGAAATTCCAGAGGCATGAGGGTAATGTTGGCCAGAATTGAATGGAGAGGGAGGGATGACGGCAGAACAGCAATGGCTGGAATTTCTGTAAGCAATTCGGCAAGAATAGGACATGTACATTCCCAAGTGGAAGATCTGTTCTAAAGGAAGGCTGACACAATCTTCTGCCAACATTGAAATGAAAGCGTAGGCAATTTTGTAACTGGTGAGAAAATGGAAAACGCAAACGGAGGCTGACACTGACAGGGAGTTGGGAGAACTTGTGCAGGATTCCCTGAAGGTTGATTTGCATGTTGAGTCTGTGATCAGGAAGTCCAATGCCACGTGAGCATTTATTTCCAGGGAATGTAAACTCAAGGATATAACGGTCTGAACTCATAAATCACCGGTGAGGCTTCATGCGGACTATTGTGACCAGTCTTGAGCCGCTTCTCTTACAAAGGTGTGTGGAAACTGCAGAGGATCTAAAAGGGGGTTCAGGAATATTATTCCGGGAATAAAGTTCTTGTCATTTGAAGAGTATATGACTGGCTCTGGGCGGGTGATCAATAAACTTCAGAAGGATGAGGGGTGACCTCTCGAATTGTGAAAGGTCTTACCAGAGTGGATGTTTAATGGATTTGCCGTGTGCAGGTAGAGTCAAAGACCAGAGGGTACAGCCTCAGAATAAAGGGACGTCCTTTATTCACGTCTTATTCCTGTCAATTACAGAGTGTACAGGCCCACAGCCATGAAATGTTCCCCATATGACAAGCCATTCAATCCCGGAATCATTCTTGTGAACCGCCTCCGAACCATCTCCAATGTAAGCTCGTCCTTTACTCGATAAGGGGCCAGAAACTGCCCGCAACGCTCCGAATGAGGCCCCACCAGTGCCTTGTATAGTCACAACATTTCACCCTTATTTATATAATCTGGACCACCCGGAATGCTATCTTCATATTTGACTTCTTCGCCACTATTTCAACCTAAAAGTTACCCTGAAATGAATCCGGCCCGAGGTCTCCCAAATCCTTTTGTGTGAAAGATATTTTGGATTTCGCTGCATTTCGAAAAAGTCTGTTGCTGGGCACAGGTCTCTACCAGCTCATCATAGGGGACTGACACCTTGAGAGCGTTCATCCACCTGAAGGATGTTCTGACGTTGTGCCTGAAACATAGATGACTGAAGACGAGGGGTCCAGTCACTCCCCCCTCCCTTTCACCACTGACCATCTCCATGAGCTCCTGACTCCTCTTCCGTCTCCGTCCCACCCTCCCACCGCTATAGTCCTCCCAATTCAGTCACATTTTTGCTCCACTGGACACTTCTCCCTCATTCCCAACCTCCCCGACGCGTCTCTGCGTGTACCGCTCCATCACCAACAGCCCTCCACATCTCCGGCCACAACCAAACACCTCCTCTACAAATCTCCCTCTCTCTGTTCACGGGATTTTTAAGGAGGATGGGGAGAGTTGAGGCCCGGTTTTACTCCCTTTATCTACCGGATACCGGTCCCTCGGTTCCGAGCCTCTCCACAGTTCTGTGTGGATAAGCCTGTCATGTGACTCTTGTCGTGTGTGCAATGTCACCACCCCGTACCCGCCCATTCCTCGGCTCCCCTTCCTTCCTCTTCCCTCTGCAGCACAACAGCTATCACACACACACACACACACACACACACACACAGACGCGCAGTCTCTGAGGCAGACACACGTCAAGACTTCTGGAACGGTCAGAGGTAGGGAGATGGTGGGGAAGGGAGGAATGGTGAAGGGGAGAAAAGGAGGGGTGAGGGGTGAGTGTGTGAATGAGGCAGACGGAGGGAGTCGGGTTGGGGCAGAGGGCAGGGAGGTACGAGCAGGAGAAAGGAAAAGAGGAAAGTTGTGGGGGAGGGAAGGGGAAGCGACAGAGGGTTTGAAGGGGCAGAGAAATGAAGAAGGGAGACGGAGTGAAGGAGAGAGAGGGCGGGGAATCGGGATGGGAGAATGTGAGGGATGGCCGCGTGTTCCGAGCCAAAAAACACCTAAACCCAACCACACCCTCGAAAATTCGGAAAGGGAGAGTATGGTGGGAGGTGTGGAAGGAGATCGAGTTGGAATGGGAGAGAGTCGGGGAAGGAGGGGAAGAGAGTGGGAAGACGGAAAGGACAGAGAGAGATAAGAGATAAGAGGAGAAAGGTGAACGAGAACAAGATGGAGTGTGTGTGTGAGAGAGAGAGCGAGAGAGAGAGAGAGCGAGAGAGAGAGAGAGAGAGAGAGAGAGAGAGAGAGAGAGAGAGAGAGAGAGAGAGAGAGAGAGAGAGAGAGAGAGAGAGAGAGAGAGAGAGAGAGAGAGAGAGAATACTGTGTGATTAGGAAGGGAAGATATAGAGGACGAAGAAGGCGAGTGTATGTTGGGGTGTGTCCTGTGGCCAGTCACTCCCGAAATCTCTCTTCTCCCTCTATTTTTCACCACCCCCGCCCCGGCCAATCGTATATCTCTCAACCACTCTCTCATACGTACTCAATCTCTCTCCTCCCCGCATTTCTTTCCTCTCAGTCCCTCTCATTATCGGCTGTCCATCGGGTGTTTGTGGGCGACGGTCTCCCACTCCGGGTTTTCTGTCCCGAAGGTCCCGTCTCTTTCAGGAGCTCAGAGACTCGACAGGATGGACGAGAGCGAGACCTACGTAAACATGCGGCTCACAAGAACGGACGCACAAGCTCGTTCGAGAGGTGAGTGATGCGGAGAGAGGGAGAGAGCTTACCGCTGTGTCTGTGTGATGGGACGGTGTGGAGCGAGATTCACTCTGTGCCTGACCCCGGGAGTGTGTGATGTGACGGTATGGAGGGAGATTCACTCTGTGCCTTACCCCGGGAGTGTGTGATGTGACGGTATGGAGGGAGATTCACTCTGTGCCTTACCCCGGGAGTGTGTGATGTGACGGTATGGAGGGAGATTCACTCTGTGCCTTACCCCGGGAGTGTGTGATGGGAGTTTCACTCTGTGTCTGACCCGGGAGTCCGTGACGTGACGGTGCGGAGGAAGCCCCACCCTGATTGTCTCCCTCTGTGTTCTGTTCCCAGCTGAACCGGATGTATCGCACGTGGGACTGAATGTCACCGCCCTCTCGGCGCCCCGGATCCGGGGAAATGGAGGTCAGTTTCATCTTTTCTGGGTTGACTCTGTTTAGGAGACGAGTCCATTCCTGTCGAGAGATCTCAGAGCAACAGTACTGTTAACGCTACTGATTAGTTGCTGTAGAGTAAGTCAGAGGGAACCCATGGTATAGGCCCTGATGAGGGAGATCTGTGGAAGGGTCGGTGTGGGGGGACGTACGGTGAGGATTCAGCACCTTGAAGCGGGGACGGTGCTTGGTGTGGATGGTGCGTTCTGTGAGGGGATGTGTGGACGGAGCGCTGTGGGATGTGATGACGAGACGGTGCTGTGGGAGGGTCGGTGTGGAGGGGGCGCTCTGGGACGTACGGTGAGGATTCATCACCTTGAAGCGGGGGACAGTGTTT
Organism: Hemitrygon akajei; assembly: GCF_048418815.1. Lineage (NCBI taxonomy): Eukaryota > Metazoa > Chordata > Chondrichthyes > Myliobatiformes > Dasyatidae > Hemitrygon > Hemitrygon akajei. Next base: position 14,864,113 of record NW_027331919.1, read on the forward strand.
GGTGTGGATTGTGCCTTCGTGAGGGGAAGTGTGGACGGAGCGCTGTGTGAGGGGGCGCTGAGGAGGGGCTGCTCTTCGAGGCGTGCAGTGGTGGGCGTGCCGTGGAATTGGGTGAGGAGGGAATGCTTGGGAGTGTCGCTGAGGAAAAAAGGGACATTGAGGAGGGAGCACTGCAGGGAACAGGGAACGGAGGGAACGCCATGCGGTGTGTCGGAGTGGAGGAAGCTCAGTGGGAGGGTCGGTAAGAAGGGGACACCACTGGAGCCGTGGTGACGTGGAAGGCCATTGATAAGGTAAAAAGAAGACACCGCTGTGGATAACTTGAACGACACTCGAACCAATTTTCACTCTCCTCTGTTCTCTCTGTCTCCCTCTCTCTCTCCTCCTCTCCCCACTCTCCCTCCCTTCATCCCCTGCCTTTTCCCCTCTCCTGTGCCCTACCACCCACCGCTTCTCTGCCCACCCTCACTAAATTCGCTCGCCTATCAACATCCCTCTGTCTCCCCATCTCTCTCTCCCGCCCCTCTGCCTTCTCCCCCTCCTCTCTCCCTCCCCATAGCTCACCCTTTTCCTCAATCTCAAGCACACTCCCCTTCCCTCCCTCGCCCCACTCTCCGAATTCCCCTCTATCACACTCCCCCTTTCTCCCTTCCTCACTCTCGCTCTCACATTCGCACTCTTTCCCACATTCTTTGCTCATTATCTAACCTCCCGGTATCTCCTCCCCTCTCTCCCTGTTCTATCCCCTTCAAACCATTTTCTGCTTCGCTCCCGCTCTGCAACCTCTTCTCTCTATCGGTCCCTTCCCCTTTTCTCCCTCTCGCTCATGCTTTCCCCTCTCACCCCCTCTCTCACAATCTCTCTCTCTCTTCCTCTGCCACTCTCTCCGTCTCCGCTAACCATTCTCATTCCCCATTCTCTCTCTCCCATTTTCCCGCTCATTGCCTCTATCGCTCACTACTGTCTCCTCTTTTCCAGCCATCTCTCATCCTCTCTCCACCGTCTGCCGCCGTTCCCTCACCTTCTTTCTCTCTGCCTCTCATCCTTTCTCCTCTTTACTTAACCCACACTTTCCCTACTCGCTATCTCTGCTCCCTCTCTCTGTCCTCACTCCTCTTTCTATTATCTTCTCACTTTTCTTCCCTCGCTCTGCGTCCCAGGTGGTCTGAGCTCCAGCTACGCAGCGGTGAACTTTCCGAACGACGAGCCCGTCATCGATGAAGATGAGGCTCCTCCCATTGCCGCGGGACCCAGCAAGCTGCCAACCAATGCTCAAGCAGGTCGGAGTTCATAATTATGACGCTATTGTGCACATGTCACTTGTTATATGCAGAAGTGTGTGTATTTTTAAATACTTCAAATTTCACTCCCTCAGCCAGTTTTTTGGCATCTCGTTCCACATAAGGACCACCATATGGGTACACAAATTTGTCACCGGTGTACCCAATTTATTTTTTTCCTCCTCTCTCACCTTCGCCGTGTGCGGTCACGTCCACGATTGTAATTGATATGCCCCTCATGGCTTTGTACACCTCTGTAAGGTCACCCGTACACTCCAAGGAGCAATGCTCCTCTACAAGGTCACTCCTAGGCTCCAAGGAATAAACTCCTGAACTGCCCGACATCACTTCATAACTCAGTCCCTCGAGCTCGGGCAACATCCTGGTAAATCTCCCTCTGCACTCTTTCCAGCTCAGTTACATCTTTCCTACAGCAGGGCGAACCAAGACTGAGCACCGAAATCCGAGTGCCTCCTCGCCGACGTCTTGTACAACGGGGATTTGACCTCCCGACTCCCGTACTCAGTGTCCTGACTGATAAAGGCAAACGTGTCGAACACCTTCTTCACCAGCCTGTCGACCTGTGACTCCCGTCCTCCTACAGACTCCTTCATTCCTCAAAGCTCCCTGTCCTCCAGCAATCTTCATGTCGTCTGCAAACTGCAACCGGCGTATTAATTCAAGCATCCAAGTCTTTGACAGAATAGAAGAATAATCGGTCACAACAAGACACTGTGGAATAACACAGGACACCGTCAGCCAACATGTAAAACCTACAGCACAACACAGTTCCTTCGGCCCACAAAGTTGTGCCGAACATGTCCCTACAATAGAAATTACTAGATTTCCCGTTCGCCCTCTATTTTTCAAAGTTGCATCTACCTGTCCAGAAGTCTCTTAAATTACTCTATTTCTGTGTTGGGTATCTATCCATGTTTCTATAAAAGACCCGAGGGTGTCTTACCCTAAATGAGATACGGCGTTGGGAAAATGTATGTGTGCACACATTAGTGGGAGAAATGAACGGGCGGACTATTGTTTAGAAGGAGAGAAAATTCAAAATGCGGAAGTGCAAAGGGACTTGGATACCCTGAAGGTCAGTCTCCAGTTTGAGTCGGGGGTGAAGAAGGCGAGTGCAATGTTGCCATTGATTTCTAGAGGTACAGAACACAAGAACAGGGATGTGATGTTGAGGCACTCTGAGACCACACTTGGAGTATTCTCTACGGTTTGGTGCTCCTTATGGATGTGCTGACATTGGAGAGGTTTCAGGGAAGATTCACCAGAATGGTTCCAGGAATGAGAGGGTTACTGTATGAGGAACATCTGGAGCTTTTGGACTGTATTCCCTGGAGTTCAGGAGAATGAGGAGGGGGTTATCTCACAGAAACTTTCCGATTGTTAAAAGGCCTGAACAGATTTGATATAGTAAGTTATTTCCCATGATAGGGGAGTCTTGGACAAGAGGTCACGACTTCAGGATTGAAGATGGTCCATTTAGAACAGAGATGCAGCTAAATTACGGGTTAGTCAGAGACTGGTAAAGCTGTGGAATTTGTTGCCACAAGCGGCTGTGGAGGCCAAATCAGTTGGTGCATTTAAGGCAGAGATCGATAGTTTCTTGATTAGCCGGGATATCGAAGGGTATTTGCAGTATGCAGGGGGAGTGGGGATGACGGAAGAATTGGTTCAGCCCATGATTAAATGGCGGGGCAGAATTGAATAACCGAATGGCCTACTTCTGCTACCATATCTTATGCTCTCATGGTCTTGTGGTCTCTCCACAGCTGCGCATGAACAGCAGCCGAAAGTGAAGATCGGAAATGTACCGTTCCGTCAGATCTGCCTACTCTGCCTAGTTATAGGCGTCTTCCTCGTGATAGTGGCCGGTCTCTCGATCCATGGTGAGTGGAATGGTCTCCCGGTGGAGTCAGACCATAAATAAAGAGAGTGGAATGAATTGTTAACCGTGATAAAAACACGGCATTTACCGTAACAAAATCAAGACTCGTCCTGAAACGCCATTCACTATAACATCAACAACGCTGTCAGGGTCATGACGTTCAACGAGACACAAATACACTCCTAACCGCGACACTGACAGGACCATCGCCGTCACACACACACACACACATGGCTGTTACACTGACCGCAACGTGCCCCTCGCTGTAACATCGACATGCCCCTGACCGTGTCACTGATAAATTCCTCAAGCGACACCGAAACACACCTCACCGTGACACCGACACGCTCTTCACCGTGACACTGAGACACCGTGACACCTTCACGCTCCTCAGCATGATCCGCTCCGCACCGCATCGTGAAAAAGACTCAGAGACAGTATCGCTCATCAGCATAAAAACCGATGCACCGCTCGCTCAGGCAATTCCCCACACCTCACCCTGACACAGGCAAACCCCTTAACATGATACCGACACCTAAATTCACAATGACACCGACATAGTACACTCTGTGACACGGACACACACCTCAGCGTGACCCTCTCACACCCACCGTGGCCATGACATGTCTCTCACCGTGACACAGACATACCCCGCTCTGTGAGACCAGCACACCCCACACCATGACACAGATACTCCACCCACGGTGACACCACAAGCCCCCCACACAGACATTTTCCTCGACTTAACATCGAGATACACTTCATTGTGATCCGGCACACCTCTCGCCGGGGCACAGAATCTCCTCACAGTTTCCTCACACGCCCCTCACAGCAAATCGGACATGTCCAGCATGATACTGACGCAGACCCCCATTGTAACATTAACATCTTCACCGGGACATTGATATACACCCTAGTGTGACACAGACACGTCCCTCACAGCAAATCGGACATGTCCAGCATGATACTGATGCAGACCCCCATTGTAACATCAACAACATCTTCATCGGGACATTGATATACACCATAGTGTGACACAGACAGGCCCCTCACAGCAAATCGGACATGTCCAGCATGATACTGACGCAGACCCCCATTGTAACATCAACATCTTCACCGGGACATTGATATACACCCTAGTGTGACACAGACACGCCCCTCAAGGTGGCGCCGACGCCTCTCACTGTGCCACCAGCACCTCCTTCACTGTGACACCCTTCACCGTGACACTGACACAACAAAATAATAATGGTGCATAGCTCCCTGAAGGTGGAAGCTCATGTGCATAGGGTGGTGAAGAAAGCTTTTGGTATGCTGGCCTTTAAAAATCAGAGCATTCAGTATAGGAGTTGGGGTGTAATGTTAAAATTGTACAAGTCATTGGTGAGGCCAAATTTGGAGTATTGTGTACTGTTCTGGTCACCGAATTATAGGAAATATGTCAACAAAATAGAGAGAGTATAGAGAAGATTTACTAGATTGTTACCTGGGTTTCAGCACCTGAGTTACAGGGAAAGGCTGAACAAGTTAGGTCTTCATTCTTTGGAGCGTATAAGGTTGAGGGGGGACTTGATAGAGGTATTTAAAATTATGAGGGGGATAGACAGAGTTGATGTGGATAGTTTTTTTTTCCATTGAGAGTAGGGGAGATTCAAACAAGAGGACATGAGTTGAGACTTAGGGGGCAAAAGTTAAGGGGTAACACGAATTTTTTTTTTTACTCAGCGACTGGTTGCTGTGTGGAATGAGCTTCCAGTAGAAGTGGTAGAGGCATGTTCGGTATTGTCATTTAAAGTAAAATTGGATAGGTATGTGGACAGGAAAGGAATGGAGGGTTATGGGCCGAGTGCAGTGCGGTGGAAATAGGTGTGAGTAAGCGTTGGGAACGGACTAGAAGGGCCGAGATAGCCTGTTTCAGTGCTGTAATTGTTATATCGTTACATGGTTATAATCTCCGTGACCCGTTCGGTAACGTGACGCTGACTCATGTGTCACTTCAAACGCTAAACTTCCTTTACCATCTCTCTCAGTATCACAGATTCGTCAGTCTAAGGAAACCTACCACCGTAACTACCATGAGTTAAACTCAACCCTTCAATCCAAGCTTTCTACGCTCAACTCTAATCTGTCCGACCTTAAACAAATGCACAGCTATCTCCGTCACCAGTTCTGTGAATTGTTGACCAGCAGAAGAGGTGAGGCATCATCCCCCTCTTTCACCCACTCCTCATCACAGGGAAGGCATGGAGAGAGAAAGCGTCACTCTGTGCTTGATATTGGGAGGTGGGAAGAGATGGTATGGAGGGTGATTCACTCTATGTCTGACAGCCGGAGTGTGTGATGGGGCCGTGGAGAGAGAGATTCACATTGTGCCTGATCAAGCTGTGTGTGATTGGTCTTTGTAGAGGATCTAAATTCTGTTGTCTGACCCCGGGAGTTTGTGAGGGACGGTGTTGAGGGAGCTTTCCTCTGTGTATGACCCCGGGAGTGTGTGAGGGGCGGTGCTGAGGGAGCTTTACTCTGTGTCTGACCCCGGGCGTGTGTGAGGGGCGGTGTGCAAGGAGTAGCACTCAGAATCTGACCCCGGAAGAGTGTGACAGGGCGGTGTGCAGGAAATTTCACCACGTCTGACCGCTGGAATGAGTGTCTGTGTCTGACTCCGAGAGTGTTTGATGGGATATTGCAGATGGAAGCTTCACTCCACGTCTGACCCCGGGCGTTTATAAAAGGCAGTGTGCACGGAGCTTCACTCCACGTCTGACCCCGGGCGTTTATAAAAGGCAGTGTGCACGGAGCTTCACTCCACGTCTGACACCGGGCGTTTATAAAAGGCAATGTGCACGGAGCTTCACTCCACGTCTGACCCCGGGAGTTTATAAAAGGCAGTGTGCATGGAGCTTCACTCCACGTCTGACCCCGGGCGTTTATAAAAGTCAGTGTGCATGGAACTTCACTCCACGTCTGACCCCGGGCGTTTATAAAAGGCAGTGTGCATGGAGCTTCACTCCACGTCTGACCCCGGGCGTTTATAAAAGGCAGTGTGCACGGAGCTTCACTCCACGTCTGACCCCGGGCGTTTATAAAAGGCAGTGTGCACGGAGCTTCACTCCACGGCTGACCCCGGGCGTTTATAAAAGGCAGTGTGCACGGAGCTTCACTCCACGTCTGACCCCGGGCGTTTATAAAAGGCAATGTGCACGGAGCTTCACTCCACGTCTGACCCCGGGCGTTTATAAAAGGCAGTGTGCATGGAGCTTCACTCCACGTCTGACCCCGGGCGTTTATAAAAGTCAGTGTGCATGGAACTTCACTCCACGTCTGACCCCGGGCGTTTATAAAAGGCATTGTGCATGGAGCTTCACTCCACGTCTGACCCCGGGCGTCTATAAAAGGCAGTGTGCAAGGAGCCTCACTCCACATCTGACCGCCGGAGTGTATAAAAGGCAGTGTGCACGGAGCTTCTCTCCACGTCTGACCTCTGGCGTTTATAAAAAGCAGTGTGCACGGAGCTTCACTCCACGTCTGACGCCTGGAGTGTGTGATGGGTCCGTGGAGAGAGAGATTCAATCTGCGTCTGGCCATGTTAGTGTGTGATAGGACGGTGCAGGGATCTTAAATCTGTGTCTCACCCCGTATATGTATGATGCGACTCTGTGTTTGACACAGTGTGCGTGTGATGAGAAGCTAGGGCGGGAATGGGGGTGGGTGAGAGTTTGGGGTCGTGTGTGTGTCTGACACATGGAACGGTGACGCATGCCTGGAGAGGAGAAATGATAGAGGTATACAAGATATTAAGTGGAATAAATAGAGTGGGTAGCCAGCGCCACTTCCCCAGGGCACCACTGCTCAACACAAGAGGACATGGCTTTAAGGTAAGGGGAGGGAAGTTCAAGGAAGATATTAGAGGAAGGTTTTACACTCAGAGAGCTGTTGGTGCGTGGAATGCACTGCCTGAGTTAGTGGTGGAGACAGATACACTAATGGAATTTAAGAGACAATCCGACAGGTACATGGAGGAAATTAAGGTGGGGTGGGGGGGTTATATGAGAGGCGGGGTATAAGTGTCGGCACAACATTGTGGGCCACAGGGCCTCTACTGTGCTGTACTATTCTATGTTCTATTCACTCTGTGACTTGACCCCAGGAGTGTGTGATGGATGGTGTGGAGGGAACCTCACTGTGTCTGATCCTTGTTAATTTACGATGGGACGTTGCGGAGGGATATTCACTCTGCGCCTGACTTCAGTGCGCGTGATGGGGCTGCGTGGAGGGAATTTCGCTCTGTGTGTGATCCCCGGTGTGTGTGATGGGGAAGTGTGAAGGGAGTTTCACTCTTTGTGTCACTGTTCTTTGTCCCTGATTTTCAGAGCAAACGTGTTCCAAGAACTGGGTCACAAATAAAGACCGGAGTTATTACGTATCCACGATAGAAACATCTTTCCAAAAAGCGATTCAAGAATGTTCAAACCGTTATTCAAGGCTGCTGGAAATCAATTCAAGGGATGAAGCGGTATGTGTCACAGTACGAGAAGCTCCCACAGTAACACAGGAATCATTACACACTCGAGGGATCCGACACAGAGTGAATCTCCCTCCCCACCGCCCCAACACACACTCCCGGGATCAGGCACAGAGTGTATCTCCCTCCCCACCGTCCCATCTCACACTCCCCGAGTCAGACACAAAGTGAATCTCCCTCCACACCGTACCATCACACACTCACGGGGTCAGACACAGAGGGAATCTCCCTCCACACCGTCCCATCACAGATTCCGGTTATAATCAATAGAGAGAAGGTACGTAGATCGTTTTCATTTCTTGGCATTAATCAAGTAAATTTACCTTCCCAGCTCTTTGTATCCCACAATCTTCTGGACAACGACTCTGGATTGAAAAATGCGAAAACGGGTGAGATTATCACTAATCTGTGGGGTGAAAATTGGTTATTGACGTAGTCCTGACGGGAGAAAATGGGATTAGTTTACGGACTGAAGTAGTTTTGTCGTAAAAGGGAGGGGCATTGAGAATTGTTTGTAGACTGTACGTTGGTAGGGGTTAGCGTGGTACAATGGGAACATTTTGGGGCCGACCCGTGTCTGTCGGGGAAGGACACTGCAGTGGGAATATTTCGGAAACTGCCAGGGGTAGTGGGGAGTGATCACTGACAGAGATTATTTTGGCCCTGACCCATGTGAGTGATTACAGCGCGGTGCAGTGGGATCATTTTGGAGATAGTTCCGGGCTGTGATGAAGGGAGCAACAGTGGGAATAGTTTAGTGAACGACACGGATCTGTGGGGTGAGAGTAGGACAACTGGAGTAGTTTGGAGACCGATGCAGGGCGGTGGCACACAGTGGGGTTAACGGAATTAGTTTGCGAACTGAGGCAAGGATATGGGGGAGAGGGTGCCAGTGGTATAAGTCTGGAGGCGTACCAGAGGCGATGGGGAGAGCGCGGTGTAGTGGGATATGTCGGGAGACAGACACGAAGGTCTGGGTAGAGGATGGGGCAACGAGATGAACCTGGAACCACACAGGGCTGAGGAAAGAGTGTGGAACAGTGGGATTCATTTCGGGACAGCCATAGGTCTGTGGGGAAACGATGGGACCGTGGGGTTTGTTCGGGGACTGAAATAGATCGGGGGGGAGGGTGGGCCTGTTCGATTCGTAGGGGGACTGAAAGGGGACTGTGGTGAGAAAGCGGTTCGGTGGGTTTAGTTTGGGGGCTACGGGGCTGTGGGGATACATCGGGTCAGTACAATTAGTTAGGGAACTGACGCAGGATTGTGGGGAGACATTGGGACCGTGGTATTTTTCTGGGTACCGGCCCGGGGATGTGGGGAGAGAGTGGTTGAGTGGGATGAGTTTGGGAATCGAAAGGGGACTGTGGTGAGAAAGCGGTTCGGTGGGATTAGTTTGGGGGATACGGGGCTGTGGGGAAACATCGGGTCAGTACGATTAGTTAGGGAACTGACTCAGGATTGTGGGGAGACATTGGGTTAGTACGATTAGTTAGGGAACTGACTCAGGATTGTGGGGAGACATTGGGTCAGTACGATTAGTTAGGGAATTGACTCAGGATTGTGGGGAGACATTTGGTCAGTACAATTAGTTAGGGAACTGACTCAGGATTGTGGGGAGACATTGGGACCGTGGTATTTTCTGGGTACCGGTACGGAGCTCTGGGGAGAGAGTGGTTGAGTGGGATGATTTTGGGGACTCACACAGGCAATTTGGAGAGATCGAAATAATGGGATTTGCTTGGGGGCGGTCTCCGCTCGGGTTCTCTACTGCAGCTGTTTTGTTTTTTTTCTCTGATGGAATTGTTTAACACTCCTGGATAGGAATGTGGGCCACAGTCTCCTGTACAAGGGGTCCTCTGAATCGCCCGTCTGCAGTCAGTGCGTAAGGAGTAACCCTTGTGATGGTAATTGGAGTTTCATCTGCGAGAGGTCGGCAACTTTGTTCCCGGATGTTCCTGAAAAGATCCAGGATCTCTGTCAACAGCCAGTGGAGTCGACATGAATCAAGTGACTACCCCCATTTTCTCCTTCTCTCCCCTTCACTCTCACTCCTAAATCCTGTCAAATTCCCTCCCCACCCTCTCTGCCCCTCCCTCCTACTCCATCTCCTCCTCTTGTCGCCATCATATTCTCCGCACCAGACACCGACAAACCCCTCTCGCCGTCTATCCCCTTCGTTCTCGCCATTCCCCCCGTCCCGCTCTTCCCCGCTCCCTCTACCCCTCAGCTCCCCTTATTCCCTGGAACTTTCTGCGCCCGCACTTTCTCTGCTCCCTCTGGACTCTTCTTTCACCTCTCTCCCTTTCCCTCCTCAGGAACTCTCTACCTCCACTTCCCGTTTAATCTAAACCCTCGGTCTCCCTGATCTCTCACTCTCTTTCTGTTTTCCACTCACTCTCACCTCAATCCTGTGCCGCCTGGTTCTCGATAACCCAACCCTGGGTGAAGGTCTGTGCTCATTCCCTCTGTCTGTGCCCCTCTCGTGTTTATGGAACTCTGTAAGGTTATAACTCCGCTCCAGGGAAGAAAGTCCCAACCTTCCCTCCCTCCCACCATAACTCAGTCCTCCGAGTTCAGGCAATATCCCCGTAGAACTCCCTGTACAATATATCCAGTTCACTTGCATTTTTCCTAAAGCAGGGCGGCCTCACCGACATCTTGTACCACGGCAACGTGACCTCCCGACTCCTGTACTCAGTGTGACTGGTGAAGACCAGCGTGCCAAGTGTCTTGTCCACCCTACCGGATGTTTTCCAGCGGAATCGCTATTTCAATTATTATCTGAAACTTATATAACCTGGAATTTGTTATTTTGCAGCATCGATCCGGCGCAAAGATGTAGAATCAATGTAAATTGCAAAAAAATAAATAAAATAAAAACCTGAAAAATTTGGAGGTGGTGCACATCCGTTGGAAAACGTGGTGCTGGAGGGCAAGGAGGTGTTTCCGAAGCGTTGAGTGTTCAGGCTTCTCTACCTCCTGCCCGATGGTGGTATTGAGCAGAGTGCTTGTCCCGGGGTGAGGGGCCTCGCTGATGGATGCCCCCTTCTCGAGGCATCGCATCTTGAAGATGTCCTCGATGCTGAGGAAGGTGGTGCCTTTGACGCTGGTTGAGTCTCCATTCCTCTGCACCCTCCGGTGACTCTGTCCCTTGCGAGGTTTATGCAACTCTGTAAATTTACAACTACTGTCGAGGGAATAAAGTCTCAACCTTCCCTCCCTCCCACCATAACTCACTCCTCTGGGTTTCGGCCATATCCCCGCAGCCTCCACACCAGACGGCGATGCTACAAGTCTGAATGCTCCCAACGTCCATCTGTAAACATTTCCTGGTATTCAGTAAAAGGCAAAATCTTCTGAATTTCCTGACGTTGCAACACCTTCTGTAATGAGAGAGCTATGGGTGACGGTGAAGGGAAGTGTAGATTATGGTCTGGAATACTCTCAGACTCAGAGTAGAAATGAACAAGACGACGGTGACAGAAATCAAAGATTAGATCACAATCTGTAGCGTTGGAAATGCTAATACAGCATGAGCTCTTTAACTGCTGCCAGGCAATAATTGGCAGTCGGAGCCTTAAAGGGAAAATGACAGCTAACTACACTCCTTGAAATGGAGGTTCCGAATCTTGGATGCCTGCCGATGAAGACACTTTCTTCGTGTTTACATGCCCAATGTAGATCCTCTGAGATGCTGACACTCAGCAACACAGGAACTTCAAATACGATCATAGGATAGAGAGGCAGAATTAAGCTCTTTGGCCCATCGGGTCTGCTCCGCCATTTCATGATGGCCGATCCATTTCCCTCTCAGCCCCGATCTCCCGCCGTCTCCCTGTATCCCTACATGACCTGACTGATCAAGATTCTCTCAACCTTTGCCTTAAACATCAAACGTTAACTTTCACAGTCTGCTGTGGCAACAGATTCCATAGGTCCATCCCAGTAAGGCGAAATAAATTCTCCTAATCTGCATTATAAATGGACGTCCCGCTATTTTATGTGCGCCCACTGGCCTTAGACTGTCCCACCGGAGGGAAACTTCTCTCGAAATCTACTTCTTACGGAATCTACTCGAAACGCCCCTGGTTTGATAACCGTTTCAATCCCTGAATCATTTCCGTGAACTTCCTTTCAACCCTCTCCAATGCAAACACATCCGGCCGGATTAGGTGAAGGACCCAGAAATGCTTACAATCTTCCTTGAGACCTCACCAGTGCTTTATAAAGCCTCAACTTTACATCCCTGCTTTTCTATTCTAATCCTCTCGACATGAATGCGTCATTGCATTTGGCTTCCTCGCCACCGACTCCGCCTGCAAATTCATCTTCAGGGTATCCAGCACAAGGACTCCCAAGTCTCTTTGTATCTCAGATGTTTGAATTCTCTCCCCATTTATAGAACAGTCTGTGTCTTTATTTCCTCCACCAAAGTGCATGACCACACACATCCCGACACTGTGATCCATCCGCCGCTTCTTTCCCCATTCTCTCAATCTCTCTGGAACATTCTGTAGCCTCTCTGCTTCCTCAGCACTATCTGTAGATCGGGGATTTCACTGCCGATCTGCACTGACTGAGGTTTCCCGATGAGGAGGACAGCTGCTCGGTGTTGTATTGTCCAGGTGGTCCAGTGACCAGTGGGGAGCGAACAGGATCGTATCGGATGTAGACCTATTGTGCTCATCGTCAGGGTGCAGCGTGTCCACGTCCTTGCTGGAGAAGAGGTTAACTCTGGGTATGACCCGACTCTCAAAACGCTTAATCTCAGCATTGTGAGTGTCACTGGGCGAGTGTCATTGAGGAAGGTCACCCTACTCTTCTCGGGCTCTTGTGTGATTGTCGGCATTTTCAAGTAGGGGGGAAATTCCGTCTGCAGCACTGAGAGACTGAAGATATCCTCGGAAACTCCAGTCCACTCTACAGTCCTCTCCATCTCCGTCACCTTGTCCCGCAGCTACACACCTCCCCTTTTCGTCATTTGAATTGAATTGACATCATTACTTCCATACTTCATATACATGAGGAGTAAAAATCTTTATGTTACGTCTAAATGCGAAATGTGCAATTTACAGCAATTTGTTATAAACATTATGAACAACAGGACCGTCAATATAACAGAGAAATTCAATTGTATCAGCGTGAAATAACCAGTCTGATGGCCTGGCGGAAGAAGCTCTCCCGGAGCATGTTGGTCCTGTTTTTTTTTTGTTTTTTTTTTTTTGCTGCGGTACACGTTCACGGATGGTAGCAGCTGGAACGGTTGCTGGTTGGGGTGACTCAGGTCCCAAATAATCCCTCACGCCCCTTTTACACACCTGTCCCTGTAAATGTCCTGAATAGCGGGAAGTTCACATCTGCAGATGCGCTGCACTGTCCTCATCGCTCTCCAGGAGCATGTTCGTCCTATTTTTTTTTTACTGCGGTACGCGTTCTCGTCTGGCAGTATCTGGAACGGTTTATTGTTGGGGTGACTCGGGTCCCCAGTGATCCTTAACGCTCCTTTTGTACACCTGTCTCTGGAAATGTCCGAATAGGTGGAGGTTCACATCTACAGATGCGCAGGGCTGTCCAAAGCACTCTCTGCAGAGTCCTGCGATTGAGGGAAGTACAGTTCCCATACCAGGCAGTGATGCAGCCAGTCAGGATGCTTTCAATTGTGCCGTTATGGGAAGTTTTTATGTCTTTGGGGGCCCACACCAAACTTCGTTACCGTCTGAGGTGAAAGAGGCGCTGTTGTGCATTTTTCACCACACAACAGGTATGTACAGACCACGTGAGATTCTCGGTGATATGGATTCTGAGGAACTTTAAGCTATAAACCCTCTCAACCGCAAATCCATTGATTTAAGTAGAGAGCCTGCCTGCAGTCCTCTTTTAGTCCACAAACAGCCCCTTTGTTTTTGCAACATTGGCGTATCTGCACCTCTCCCCTTCTCCACCATCCCCTCTCTCCCCGACGCCAATTTCCGGTTCACCACCTCATCATTACTACCCGCTCCCACCCAAACGCCTCCCTCTCTGTGTTCACACCATTCAAGACTACCGGAGCACGGAGGTGCTGGAGATTGGTGAGAGGGGAGAGTGGTCAGGGAAAAAGGGATTCGCGCAGTTTCTGACTCTGTTACTGTATCATGACAGAGTGAGGAGGGAACTTCACTCAGTATCTTGCCCTGGGAGTGTGTGATTGGACGGTGTGGACGGACCGCCACCTGGAGTCTGTCCCCGGTAGTGTGTGAAGAGACGGTGTGGAGGGAGATACACTCTATGTCTGAACCCAGGGATGTGTTATGGGAGAGTGTTGAGGGAAATTCACTCAGTGTCTGATCCCGGTAGTGTCTGATGGCACGGTGCGGAGGGAGATTCACTCTGTGTCTGACCCCGGGAGTGTGTGATGGGAGGGTGTGGAGGGAGATTCACTCTGTGTCTGACCCCGGGAGTGTGTGATGGGAGGGTGTGGAGGGAGATTCACCCTCTCTCTGACCCCGGGGGTGTGTTCGAGCGGTCAGATTTCCGTCAGGTGAAAATTCTGTGGGAATGGGAGAAAGTGGGATGACAGAAACGAGTGTACAGAGGGTAGGGGAGAAAGAAAAAGGGGAAATATTCAGTGACGGCTCAAGGAGCTGGAGTTTAAGAGAGAACGGGAGAGACAAAATATGGTAGCGGGGCATTGAGAGAGAGGACATAAAGACAGAGAGTTGAAAAAGGTATATAGTGACGGTGAAGGGATGGGGAGAATGGGAATGGTGTGGGTGGGAGGGTGAGGGAGGGTAGAGGGAGATCTGGAGAGAGTAGAGATAGGGGAGAGGGGCGAGAGAAAGAAAAGCGGTGAGCGGGAGGGGGGAGCAGGTTGGAAGGAGGGAAAGGATGTGATAGAGATGGCGATGATGACGAGAGAGCGACAAATGGGATAGTGAGGATGTCAGGAACGTAGAAAGAAATGTCTATGAAAGTTGTCAGTCTGACAGGTCATTGTTTAAAAATCAGTAGTAAATCACACCAACTGGACGCGTCAATGTTGCCTCGAAGTCGTTTCACCATACATCCTTCGGATGTTTATTCAGTTCCGCTCCATGCTGGGTTGTTTTCCGGCTGATAATCTCTGTGAGTTGTTTGAAGGCATAGCAATCACGTGAGGGTCGGTAAGAGTCGTAGAGGTAATAACAGGGTCATGAGTCTTATCTTTGCATGAATGGAGGTGTGACCGACTGTGGAAAGGCGGGGGTGAGGACCGCATTGTGAGTTGCTGATATGTAGTGTTCAGGGATGCGTTTTCTAGTTTGACGAAGATGGCTATTTTAAACTCCTCTTTCCAACCACCTGTGCAATATGTGTACATTGTTGTTATCAAAGGAGAGTCCCTTGTCCTCTAGATGTAGATATACAGCCGAACATGGGCCTGAGGGTTGAGCCCTCCGAATGTGAGCCATCCGCTTGTGAAGTGGTTGTTTTCTCTCGCCGATATACAGATCTGTGCAGTTCTCATTCCATTTGATAGCAGATTAACATTGCTCTATTTATATTTTGTTTCAGTTTCTGTCTGAACGTGCCTGTAGGTTTAGCGAAACACATGGGTTTGGTGGCATAGAACCATAGAACATTACAACACAGAAAGGTTTAAACAGAGCAATATTTATCTACCATTTACTTTGTTCAGTCTTGGTTTTTCCTTCCACAGTGCATTAGATCCCACTTGTGTATATTAAACTCCATCTGCCATTTTTGAGTCCATTTTTCCAGCTGGTCCAAATACACCTGCAAGTTTGAAAACCTTCTTCACTGTCCACTACACCTCCAATCTTTGTATCATCAGCAAATCTGCTGATCCAATTTACCACATTATCATCCAGATCGTTGATATAGATGACAAATAACAATGGACCCAGCACTGATCCCTGTGGCACAACACTAGTCACAGGGCTCCACTCAGAGAAGCAATCCTCCACTACCACTCTCTGACTTCTCCCATTCAGCCAATGTCTAATCCAGTTTACGACTTCTCCATGCATACCTACAGGCTGGATCTTCCTAAGTCACCTCCCATACAGGACCTTGTCAAAGGCCTTACTGAAATCCATGTATACAACATCCACTATCGTTCCTTCATCTGTTGAGAACCATTTTGTGATTCTATGGATCCCCCGGCTTCGACTGGCAAGACTCTGTTTTTTCGTTTGCTTTGCTCCTTCCGGCTGTCTGCTGGGCTGACGTCACTGCTGTTTAT
Source organism: Hemitrygon akajei (assembly GCF_048418815.1). Classification (NCBI taxonomy): domain Eukaryota; kingdom Metazoa; phylum Chordata; class Chondrichthyes; order Myliobatiformes; family Dasyatidae; genus Hemitrygon; species Hemitrygon akajei. The sequence goes on from NW_027331919.1 coordinate 14,880,042, forward strand.
TTTTGTTGTTGCTGTCTTGACGAAGGGCCAGTCCGGGTGGCCGCTCGCCTTCAAGACTTCTCTCAAATACCTGCGCTCCCTGTCTTTTGCAAGTCAAGTCAAGTCTGAACCCGTGAGTGGGTACTGGGAGTGTAGTCAAGTCAAGACACGTTTTATTGTCATTTCAACCATAACTACTGGTGCACTACACAGTAAAAATGAGACAACGTTTTCCAGGACACTGGTGTTATATGACACTGTAAAAATAACTATGATATTGTTGGGGGGGGGGGGGCTTACACTCGGCGTGGTGACGTCGTGTTTTGATAATCCACAATTATGTTCTAATGGGTGATAAGAGTCAAACAGTAGATGGTGATCTGTCTGTGTTGGTTTCCTGTAAACTTCAATATCCAGATCTCTATTTCCTTTGATAAGGACTCCACAGTCCATAAAAAGGCAGTCCATTGTTTTAGACGCGTCCGGTGTAAAGTTAATGTTTTCATCCACCGAGCTGATGTTTTCTGTGAAGGCTTGTGCGTCATGGATTTTGACCTTGACACAGGGGTCATCCCCATTCCTGAACCAATCACTGGGTGATGTTCCAGTTGCCTTGGTTTTGCTACTGCCCGATAAAGGTAGTGGGGGTTAGAGATAGTGTGTGGGGCGGGGGGAGGAGTGGAGATGTTACGGTGCGGGGCGACAGAATGCAGAGAGGTGTAGAGAAAGAGAAGGACGAGGCAGATCTGTTACGGTGAGGGGTGAGAATGGAGAGAGAGGGTGAGATGGAGAGAGATAAAGACGGCGTAGCGGGTAGGGAGGCGGGAGACAGGCGGAGGCACGGAAGAGAGAGAGGGTGAGGATAGAAAGGGACAACGAGAGGAGGGGGAGAGGGAGATTCAGAGGAGCCGGAAGGCGGGTGGAGAATTGGGGAGGGAGGAGGGGAGTACTCCACTCTGACCCTCACCTTTCCGGGATGTACTTGTCCAGGTTTTGTGAGTCTTCACGGAGATACAGAGACACACAATCAGAGACGGCAAGAGAAGAGGGGAGGGTGAGGGTTTGGGTGTTTGTCCCAGTGCCGCGATTTCTCATGGACACAGGGAATGAGCCGGAGCAGTGGAAGCGTCCGACGAGCAAACCAGGAACCGCAGGGCAATGTAAATCTCCAGGACCATGGAGGCTCTGTATTAGTGACACAAATCCATCCTCCGTACGCCTGACTCCCTTCTATACTTCACTCCCTCCTTTAATTTCCTCTCTCCCGCATTTGATTATTCTCTCCCACCACCATCATTCCCTCGTCCTCATTCCTCCCTTCCATGAGCCCCTCTACACTTTCCCGCTCTCCCTCTCCTCCCCTTCTCCTCTCCGTTCCTCACATTCAGTCTCTCATTCTCTCTCATTCTCCCGTTTGCTCGCCCTCTCTTTTCTCCCTCGCTCTTCCAATCCCTCTCCAAGTCTCCATCCCGTCACGTTTGCCGATCTCCATCTCTTACTTTCCCAGGTCAGACTACCCCTACACTTACCCTCTCTATCAAGATTGCCCCTGTTAGCCACTTCTCTCTCTCCGCCAAAACGAATCTCTCCCCCCCCCCCACTAACTCTCCACGCTCACTGCTCTTTGCCCCGCCACCTTCGTCTCAATCGATCACCCTCTGCACCAGCGTCAATCTCTCTCCTCCCCTGGTCCCTTTATCAGTTGTTCATCCGGTGTTTGTTTGTGTCGCTCTGAACCGCTTGTCAACACGGGCTTCCTCTGACAACGGTTCCTTCCCCTCGCTGAGCTCAGAGACGCAGAGGGCCATCGACAGGAGGACAGAGAGAGACTTACATGATTGCTATGTCCGCCAAAATGGTCTCACGATCTCCTTCCAGAGTTGAGTGGTTCGGAAAGACGTGGGGGGAGACGTCAGCATTCATTTGCAGATTAGGAGAACATAAAAACAACGATCAAAAACTGACTTAAATACACCCCCAGCAAAAGAAACACCTGTCTCGTGTGGATAAATAGGAAGTACAATCAAAAGATAAAACAGTGAAAAGTAGGAGTGGCGTGAAGTGAAGCGAAGAAACTTCAAGTGTAAAGAGAGAAAGACGACATGATTTTAAAAAACACAATGAGTGTAAAAGCACTTTATCTGAATGCCCGTAGTTTTCCAAATAAGGTCAGTGAACTTGTGGCGCAAATCAATACAAAGGGGAGTGATTTAGTGGCCATAATAGAAAAGTGGTTGCAGGGTGGAGAGGATTCCAAGTTAAATATTCAAGGGTATAACGAATAGTAAAGGGAAAATCTCACTGGTGTGAGTTGTCAATGGAACACCTAATAATATCATTACAGTGTCACAGACAGGAAACAGAGGAATATCTGAGGCATGTAAGACTGGAACAGCAGTTATTATGGGGGACTTTACCTTGCACAATCAATTTGTTCGAGGCAGTCTTGAGGAGGACTTCAGAGTGCAGCCGTGATGGCTTTCTGGAACAGCATGCTGTTTAACCTACAAGGGAACGTGCATCCAAGTTCGGCACTCCCATTCCCCGGAGTATAGAGAGCTGTTACTTTCCATTTGAGACCCAGACTGCCAATATTGCCTACCACATTCCTTCGTGGAAGATCTGTAGTTAAAAGACTCTCAGTGTTCAACCGTAGGAGTTTCTTTTCGTCTTTGGATTTATTTACTCTAGACTTGGTTATTTCTTTAATCTGAGTCTGAGTGTATTCTAGACCTGACTCTGCACGGACCTTCACCACCGTCCATATCTCTCTCTTTACAGAGGAGATTACAACGTCAGGAGTTTGAGTAGATGTGGTCTGTCATTGAAAACTCGCGAGTTTCTCCGGATGTACGGCGAAGAGCATTCCGGTTTGTCACATCGCCGCCTGGTGTGGAGGCTGCAACGCACAGGGTCGCCAGAGGCTGCAGAGGGTTCTAGACTCAGCCAACCCCATCACGGGCACAACCCTCCCCTCCATCGAGGACATGTTCAAGAAGGAATGCCTCGGGAAGACCGCATCCATCAGCGAGGAACCCCTCCAGCCGGGAAATGCCCTGTGCTCATCAGTACCATCGTGGAGGTGGTACAGGCGCCTGAAAACTCGGCAATTTACAAGCTGTTGCTTCCCCTCCGCCAAGAAATTGCGAACGCTCCCTGAACACTTAAACACTCTCTTGGTATTCACCTTTTTGGTAATTAAAATTTATTAATTTTCCCAATTACATCTTCGCTGTACACGGCGTCGGTGTGGCCGCGCTTGGAGGGCGGTGTACAGTTCTGGTCGCCCTCCTGTAGGGAAGATGCCACTGAGCTGGAAAGAGTGCAGAGGGAGTTTAAAAAGGATGATGCCGGGTCTCGAGGGTCTAAGTTAAGGAGAGAGAGCGAGAAGGATGGGACTTTGTTCCTTGGAGCGTGTGTATGAAGCCAGGAGAGTCACAGATAGGGTGAATGAGTACAGTATATTCCCCCTGGGATGGAGAATTGAGAGCCAGTGTGCACAGAATTGAGGTGAGAGTTTGTTAAGGGAACCGAGACAGGAGGACAGGCAATGGGGTTCGAGAGGGATAGAAAGGGGGAGCAGCGGTATGAGTTGGGTAGAAGAAGGGCAGAGAGAGAAGAGGAGTAGAATGTGGGAGTAAATGAGAGTGGCGGAGGAGAGCGGGGCCGGTCGGGGAGAAGAGTGGTCTCGATGGGGAGAGGGCGGATAGTGTGAGAAAATGGGGATGCGTGTAGAGGAGGTGAATGGAGCAGGAAGGAGGAGAAGAGAGGGTGGGAAGTGGTGAAAGGATGGGGGAGTGAGAGTGGGGTAGATTGAATGGGGAGAAGTGGGGTGAAGTCACTTGATTGAAGTCGACCCGACAGGCTGTTGACAGAGACCTTGGATCTGTTCAGGAATATCCGGATATAAATGCGCCGACTTCTCGCAGATGAATCTGTATTTCCTTCTGCAATTGTAGCCCCGGTACGGGTTGCACTTACTGCAGCTGGACGGACTCTCGGACAGCTTACAGAGAATATAGGAGTCCACATTCCTGTCAATGAGGGTGAGACAATTTCAACAGATCCAGCAGACAAACGGAGACCGTCGCCAAACTAATCCCACTCGTCTGCGCTCTCCCCACAGCCCCGGGTTCTTGGCCGTACGAATCCGCCTACCACCGCTCTGCCTTACAATACCGAGTCAGTTCCCAAATTAATCCCACTTCTCCACCCTCTCTCGACAACCCTGCATCACTGAACAATCTAATCCCACTGTCCTGCTCTCCTGACCGACCTGTGTCAGTCTCCAAACTAATCCCACTGACCCACGACCTCGAGTACGTCTGAAAGCCAAACCCACTGTCCGACTCTCTCCCCACGGCCTCGTGTCCCTCCCACACCACCGACCTGTAAAAGTCTAAGCCTCACCCGTATATGCATTTTCCAATCCAGTAAGTTCCGGGTTCATAACCGATAAAGATGGAAACAAAATTCTGTGAAAGTAAATCCCTTTGATTAATGTGCATTCAACGCCCTGGGAAATGTTTCACTGCTAATGTAATGGTTTCTCTGTAGCAGCAGTGTGTTTGCGTTATGACGAGAGATAACGGGGGCTTTGGGAATGTGTGGCGTCCCATGATGGGAGGGGTTTTCTTTCCTGTGAGACCGAGAGCGAGGGACTCGCGGGCTTTTGTTCGGCAGAAGATGGAGAGAGAAGATGCCAGAGCGGGGTAATCCTAGACTGCAGGCCTGAGCGGACTTGGAATGGGGTCGGGAGTCGACCACGCCTGGGGGAAATCGTTGGAGAACGGACAGGCGGGAAAACATTGACCTCCAAGGAGCGCATTAGACTGTTTCGTTAAAAATGGGCCCTTTTTCTCTTTGTTTAATGTAATAACCCTTCAGTCAAATGAAGAATCATAAAGACCAATCGTTTAATTGCAAATGGTGTACCACTCGTTTTTTCGTGTGATTGATTTGTAAACGGGCAACACGTCCACACAAACGATATTTCTCGTTTTGGCCGGGCCGGAGGCAGTATCGACCCCCACCCCCGAATCCCGGACAAACGCATGTTGGTCGAAGCTGAGGGGTACATTTAGCCTCCCTCCATGCCTGACTTCACACAGACGGAGTCACCCAGTGTCTGATCGCAAGAAGGTGTGATGGGACAATGTAGATGGAGTGTCCACTCTCTGCCTGACCCCGGGAGGGTGTGAAGGGATGGCGTGGAGGGGCTTCATTTGGGCACAAAGAAAAACTTCCATAGTTCTACCATGGAGAGCTTTCTGACAGGCTGCATCATTGTCTGTTATGGAGGAGTTACTGCATAGGACCGAAAAGAAAAATTGCTGAGGAAATTTGTAAATCTAGTCAACTCCATCTGGAGCACTGGCCTGCAAATTACTCAGGACATTTTTAGTGAGCCGTGTCTCAGAAAGGCAGCGTCCATTATTATAGAGCAAACACGAGGAAATCTGCAGATGCTGGAAATTCAAACAACACACACAAAATGCTGGTGGAACACAGCAGCCCAGGCAGCATCTATAAGGAAAAGACCTGGGAAGGAGTGAAGATATAAAAAGAACGCAGCCTTAAACAGCGGGCAGCTTCGTTTGCGGGCAGCGGAGTGAGCCGGGAGCAGAGTGTAGGGTTTGGGCTCAGAGGGCTTAGGCAGAAGAGGGCACAGTAGGCTTATCTTTTAGTTCTTGTTATTTTCAGTTATTCGGGAAGTATGAGTGTGAGGGCAGCTTGTTGTTCTCGGTGTCGGATGTGGGAGGTCTTGGAGTCTCCGAGCCTCCCGGACGTCCACATCTGTGCCAGGTGTGTCGAACTGCAGCTCCTGAGGGACCGAGTTAGGGAACTGGAGCTGCAGCTCGATGACCTTCGCCTGGTCAGGGAGAGTGAGGAGGTGATAGAGAGGAGTTACAGGCAGGTGGTCACTCCGGGGCCACGGGAGGCAGATAGGTGGGTCACGGTCAGGAAGGGGAAGGGGCAGGTACTAGAGAGTACCCCAGTGGCTGTACCCCTTGACAATAAGAACTCATGTTTGAGTACTGTTGGGGGTGACAGCCTACCTGGAGGAAGTGACAGTGGTCGGACCTCCGGCACAGAGGACGGCCCTGTAGGTCAGAAGGGTAGGGATAGAAGAAAGAGGACCATAGTAATAGGGGACTCGATAGTCAGGGGTTCAGACAGGCGGTTCTGTGGAGGTGATCGGGATTCCCGGATGGTAGTTTGCCTCCCTGGTGCCAGGGTCCGGGACGTTTCTGATCGCGTCCAAGATATCCTGAAGTGGGAGGGTGAGGAGCCTGAGGTTGTGGTACATGTAGGTACCAATGACATAGGTAGGAGAGGGGAAGAGGTCCTGAAACGAGAGTATAGGGAGTTAGGAAGGCAGTTAAGAAGAAGGACCGCAAAGGTAGTAATCTCGGGATTACTGTCTGTGCCACGCGACAGTGAGAGTAGGAATGGAATTAGGTGGAGGATGAATGTGTGGTTGAGGGATTGGAGCAGGGGGCAGGGATTCAAGTTTCTGGATCATTGGGACCTCTTCTGGGGCAGGCGTGACCTGTTCAAGAAGGACGGGTTACACTTGAATCCTGGGGGGACCAATATCCTAGCGGGGAGGTTTGCTAGGGCTACAGGGCAGACTTTAAACTAGTAAGATGGGGGGGGGGCGGAAATCAATTTGAGGAAACTATGAGAGAGGAGGTTAGTTCACCAGTAGAGCAAGTAAGTAGACAGTGTGTGAGGGAGGAAAGGCAGGTGATGGAGAAGGGATGCGCTCTGCCCGAAGTTGTAGGGGAGAAGAAAGAAAAGGAAAATAAATTTGAATGCATTTCTAGGGATGAAAAGAGAGGAGGAGGTGGAGAGTATCTTAAATGTATCTATTTTAATGCTAGGAGCATTGTAAGAAAGGTGGATGAGCTTAAAGTGTGGATTGATACCTGGAATTATGATGTTGTAGCTATTAGTGAAACATGGTTGCAGGAAGGGTGTGATTGGCAACTAAATATTCCTGGATTTAGTTGCTTCAGGTGTGATAGAGTAGGAGGGGCCAGAGGAGGAGGTGTTGCATTGCTTGTCCGAGAAAATCTTACGGCGGTGCTTTGGAAGGATAGATTACAGAGCTCCTCTAGGGAGGCTATTTGGGTGGAATTGAGGAATGGGAAAGGTGTAGTAACACTGATAGGAGTGTATTATAGGCCACCTAATGGGGAGCGTGAATTGGAAGAACAAATGTGTAAGGAGATAGCAGATATTTGTAGTAAACACAAGGTGGTGATTGTGGGAGATTTTAATTTTCCACACATAGATTGGGAAGCTCATTCTGTAAAAGGGCTGGATGGTTTAGAGTTTGTGAAATGTGTGCAGGATAGCTTTTTGCAACAATACATAGAAGTACCGACTAGAGATGGGGCAGTGATGGATCTCCTGTTCGGGAATGCGATAGGTCAGCTGACAGATGTATGTGTTGGGGAGCACTTCGGGTCCAGTGATCACAATAGCATTAGCTTCAATATAATTATGGAGAAGGACAGGACTGGACCTAGAGATGAGATTTTTGATTGGAGAAAGGCTAACTTTGAGGAGATGCGCAGTGATTTAGAGAGAGTGGATTGGGTCAAGTTGTTTTATGGGAAGGATGTAATAGAGAAATGGAGGTCATTTAAGGGTGAAATTATGAGGGTACATAATCTTTATGTTCCTGTTCGGTTGAAAGGAAAGGTTAAAGGTTTGAAAGCGCCATGGTTTTCAAGGGATATTAGAAACTTGGTTCGAAAAAAGAGGGATGTCTACAATAGATATAGGCAGCATGGAGTAAAGGAATTGCTCGAGGAATATAAAGAATGTAAAAGGAAACTTAAGAAAGAGATTAGAAAAGCTAAAAGAAGTTACGAGTTTGGTTTGGCAAATAAGGTGGAAGTAAATCCGAAAGGCTTCTACAGTTATATTAAAAGCAAGAGGATAGTGAGGGATAAAATTGGTCCCTTAGAGAATCAGGGTTGTCAGCTATGTGTGGAGCCGAGGGAGATGGGAGAGATTTTGAACGATTTCTTCTCTTCGGTATTCACTAAGGAGAAGGATATTGAATGGTGTAAGGTGTGGGAAACAAGTAAGGAAGTTATGGAACCTATGACAATTAAAGAGGTGGAAGAACTGGCGCTTTTAAGAAATTTAAAAGTGGATAAATCTCCGGGTCCTGACCGGATATTCCCCAGGACCTTGAGGGAAGTTTGTCTAGAGATAGCAGGAGCTCTGACGGAGATCTTTCAGATGTCATTAGAAACGGGGATTGTGCCGGAGGATTGGCGTATTGCTCATGTGGTTCCATTGTTTAAAAAGGGTTCTAGAAGTAAGCCTGGCAATTATAGACCTGTCAGTTTGACATCAGTGGTGGGTAAATTAATGGAAAGTATTCTTTGAGATAGTATTTATAATTATCTGGGTAGACAGGATCTGATTAGGAGTAGCCAGCATGGATTTGTGCGTGGAAGGTCATGTTTGACAAACCTTATTGAATTTTTTGAAGTAGTTACGAGAAATGTTGACGAGGGTAAGGCAGTGGATGTAGTCTATATGGACTTCAGCAAGGCCTTTGACAAAGTTCCACATGGAAGGTTAGTTAAGAAGGTTCAGTCGTTAGGTATTAATGCTGGAGTAATAAAATGGATTCAACAGTGGCTAGATGGGAGATGCCAGAGAGTAGTGGTGGATAATTGTTTATTGGGATGGAGGCCGGTGACTAGCGGGGTGCCTCAGGGATCTGTTTTGGGCCCAATGTTGTTTGTAATATACATAAATGATCTGGATGATGGGGTGGTAAATTGGATTAGTAAGTATGCTGATGATACTAAGGTAGGAGGTGTTGTGGATAATGAGGTGGGTTTTCAAAGCTTGCAGGGAGATTTATGCCGGTTGGAAAAATGGGCTGAACGTTGGCAGATGGAGTTTAATGCTGAGAAGTGTGAGATTCTACATTTTGGCAGGAATAATCCAAATAGAACATACAGGGTAAATGGTAGGGCATTAAGGAATGCAGTGGATCAGAGAGTGCATAGTTCCCTGAAGGTGGAGTCTCATGTAGATAGGGTGGTGAAGAAGGCTTTTGGAACGCTGGCCTTTATAAATCAGAGCATTGAGTACAGAAGTTGGGATGTAATGTTAAAATTGTATAAGGCATTGGTAAGGCCAAATTTGGAATATTGTGTACAGTTCTGGTCACCGAATTATAGGAAAGATATCAATAAATTAGAGAGAGTATATAGACGATTTACTAGTATGTTACCTGGGTTTCAGCACTTAAGTTACAGAGAAAGGTTGAACAAGTTAGGTATCTATTCATTGGAGCGTAGAAGGTTGAGGTGGGATTTGATCGAGGTATTTAAAATGTTGAGAGGGATAGATAGAGTTGACGTGAATAGGCTGTTTCCATTGAGAGTAGGGGAGATTCAAACGAGAGGACATGATGAGAGTTAGGGGGCAAAAGTTTAAGGGAAACACGAGGGGGTATTTCTTTACTCAGAGAGTGATTGCTGTGTGGAATGAGCTTCCTGTAGAAGTAGTAGAGGCCAGTTCAGTTGTGTCATTTAAGTTAAAATTGGATAGGTATATGGACAGGAAGGGAGTGGAGGGTTATGGGCTGAGTGCGGGTAGGTGGGACTAGGTGAGATTAAGAGTTCGGCACGGACTAGGAGGGCCGGAATGGCCTGTTTCCGTGCTGTGATTGTTATATGGTTATAAAAGCACTGCCGACGTTTCGGGTCCTGACGAAGGGTCTCGGCCTGAAACTTCGACAGTGCTTCTCCTTATAGATGCTGCCTGGCCTGCTGTGTTCCACCAGCATTTTGTGTGTGTTCCCGGGAGTGTGAGTGTGTTGTCCACTATTAAAGACCCCCGTCACCCAGCCCCTCTGCCATCCGATTCCTGAATGGACTCTGACGCGTTGGACACTTCCTCACTTTTTATAATGTACACCATGTGTTTCTTTATCACATTATAAATAATCTATTAGATATACGTGATTTGATTACTTGTTTATTTTATTTATTATATTTTTTCTCTCTCTCTCTCTCTGCTAGATTATGTACTGAATTGAAATGCTGCTAATACGTTAACAAATTTCATGTCACATGCCGGTGAAAATAAACCTGATTCTGATTCTGGAGTGAGTTTCACTCAGTGTCTATCCCGGGGAGTGTGTGCCGGGAGAGTGTGGTGTCATTCAATCTATATTAGACCCCGGGAGTCACATACCCTTTCGTGGTTAGAATTTATTTCGAGGAGCCTTGCATCAAAGTTTGAACAATGTTCCCTCGCTCCATCATAAGATTTCTCCAAGGTCGATATGAAATAACACCGATCTGCGTTTTCGGTCCAGTTCTGAGGACACGTTTGCACTGCAAATCAGGAAAAAAAAAACAATGAATCTCCCTCCATAATTCCCATTGCACCGTCTTGGATCAGAAAAAGTGAACTTCCCGCTAAAAATTCGCATCCCGGATTGAAACAGCAGATCTCGCTGCTTTCACACCGTCCCATCACGCACTCCGACGGTCAGACAGAGAGTGAATCTCCCTCCACACCGTCCCATCACGCTCTCGGACGGTCATAGACAGAGTGACTCTGCCTCCCCACAGTCCCATCACAGATTCCCGGGTTCAGACACAGAGTGCATCTCCCTCCACACCGTCCCATCACACACCCCCGGGGTCAGACACAGAGTGAATCTCCCTCCACACAGTCCCATCACACAGTACCGGGGTCAGACACAGAGTGAATCTCCCTCCACACCGCCTCATCACACACTCTCGGGGTCAGACTCAGAGTGAATCTCCCTCCACACCGCATCATCGCACACTCCTGCGGTCAAACTCAGAGTGAATCTCCCTCCACACCGTCCTATCACGCAATCTTACAGCCAGACATTGAAAGAAACTCCCTCCAAACAGTCCCATTTCATACTCCCGAGCTCGGACACAGAGATAAACTCTCTCCTCACAGTCCCATCACACACTCCCGGGGTCAGACACTGAATGAAGCTCCCTCCGCACCGTCGCTCACACATTCCCTGGGTCAGAGAACAGAATTTAGATCTCTCCGCAAATTCCAATCAAACACAGCCTTTGTCAGACTCAATGTGAATCTCTTTCTCCACGGCCCCATCACACACTCCCGGGATCAGACACAGAGTGAAGCTCCCTCTTTACCGTCCCATCACTCACTTCCGGCATCAGGCACAGACTGATGCTATCTCTCCACTATCCCATCACACATTCACGGATTCAGACACAGAGTGAAGCCCCCGCTGCCCCGTCCCTTCACGCACTCCGAAATTTAGCGTGAAACTTTTTCTCCATAGTGCCGTAGCACACATCGGGGTCAGACATGGGGTGAATCTCTCTGGGCACTGACACATCACACAATCCTGCTGTCAGACACAGAGTGAAGCTGAATCCATACTGTCGTATCAAACATTCCTGGAGTGAGACACAGAGTGAAGTTGGAATGTTACGTCTCACTATGCCGTGGTCAGACACAGAGTGAATCCACCTCCACAACGTCCCATCGCACTCTCCTGGATTCAGTGATAGAGTGAAACTTCCTCCTCGCAGCCCCATCACACACTCACCGGGTCAAACACAGAGTGAATCACCCTCCATACCATCTCTTCACACACTCCCGATGTCAAGCACAGAGTGACGTTTCCTCTCTACATGCCTGCCCTGTGATGAGGAGCGGGTGAAAGAGGGGGATGATGCCTCACCTCTTCTGCTGGTCAGCAATTCACAGATTTGAGTCTTGGTTTTGTTGACAGATCTATACTTCGTTTCCATCTTAGTGAACTGGTGACGGAGATCGTTGTGCCTTCGTTTAAGGACAGACAGATTAGAGTTGAGCACAGAAAGATTCTTAAGACAGGTTCTCCGGGAGAGATCCAGGTTGGAAATCTCAGATATCTTGGATTCAAGTGTGGAGTTTAATTCATCGACTTGTAGTCGACATTGGCTCTGGGTCCCGTTTATGTCGTTAGAATCTTCCCAAAGGAGCGGGCTGTTTCGTTTGCAGGTGATCTGAGACTGATGAATCTGTGATACTGAGAGAGATGGTGAAGGATGTTTAGCGTTTACAGTGACACGTGAGTCAGCGTCACGCTACCGAACGGGTCACAGAGAGTGTTGTGTCAGTGTCACAGTGAGGGATGCCCTGGTGGCACAGTGAGCGGCGTCGGCATCACCTTGCGGGGCGTGTCTGTGTCACTCGGAGGGTAATATCAATGCTCTGGTAAAGGTTTTGTTGTTGATACAATGAGCAATGTGTCAGTATCGTGGTGATGATTGATTCCCCGTCTTAGCGCGGGGCATCTCTGAGCTGCTGTGAGGGAGGTGTCGGTGTCATTGTGATAGGTGATTCTGTGCCCCGTTGAGAGGTGTGCCGGGTCACAATGAAGTGTATCTCGTCATCACGGCTAGGGAAGTTCCATAGAGAGGTAAATTTTAGAGTGAGAGGCATGTCATCGCCACGGCGTGAGTGAAATTGTCTCGCTGAGTTGTGTGTCGGTGTCACGGAGATGACTAGGTCGGTGTCATTGCGAATTTAGCTGTCGGTATCATATTATATTTAGGTGTGGTTATCACGGTAAGGGGTTTGTCTGTGACAGGGTGAGGTGTGGGTAATTGACTCAGTGACCGGTGCATCGGTGTTATGTTGAGGGCCGATACTGTCTCGGTGAGGGGCGTTACAGTGACGTGTGAGTCCATGTCACGTTGCGGAGCTGGACGGGTCACGGTGAGGAGCCTGTAGGTGTCAGTCGTGTCTCAGTGTCACGGTGAAAGGCGTGTCGGTGTCACTGTGAGGTGTGTTTCGGAGTCGCCTTGAGACAGGTTCTCTGTGAGAGATCCAGGTGGGAAATCTCAGATATCTTGGATTCACAGTTGAGTTTAACTCATGGACTGACAGTAGACATTGGCGTTGGGTCCTGTTTATCTCCTGATTTTCTTCCCAAAGGAGTTTGTAGTTTCGGTCAGAGGTGATCTGAGATGGTGAAGGGTGCTTAGCGTTTACAGTGTGTCAGCGTCACGCTAGTGAGCAGATCACGGAGAGTGGTGTGTCAGTGTCACGGTGAAGGATGCGGTGGCACACTGAGGGGCGTCGGCGCCACCGTGAGGTACGTGTCTGGGACACGCTGAGGGGTATATCAGGTTACCCACGAGGTTTCTGTTGTCCCGATGGGGGCTGCGTCAGTATCGCGGTGATAGTTGATTCCCTGTCACACCGAGTCGGAGTTTCAGTGAGAGACGTGTAACTGTCATTGTGATAGGTGTCTCTGGGTCCATGTGAGAGTTGTACCGGGTCACATCGCGGTGTATCTCTAAGTCACGGTGAGAGATATGTCGGGGTCACAGTGCAAGGTTTGACGGTGTTGCAGTGAGATAATCGTCTGTTTCATAGTGATTGGTGTATCGGTGTTTCATTAGGGAAAATGGCGTTGTCAAAATGAGGTGTGTGTCTGTGTCGTGGGGAAGGACCTGTAGCGGTCACGGTGGATGTGTCGGTGTTTCAGTAAGTTTAGTGTTGTTGACACGGTGAGAACTGAGCGGGTGACGCTCTGAGAACTTGTCGGTGTCACGGTGAGGGATGTGTCTTCGTGACGGTGAGGGTAATGCCGGTGTTTCGGTGGAGTGGCTTTTGCTGTCATGAGAAGAGATGAGTTCGTTTCGAGGCGATGGACGGGACTGTGTCACAGAAAGTGGTCTGTCCAGTCACAGTGCGTGACCTGTCGGTGCCACGGCGAGAGGCGTGTCAGTGTTACAGTGAATCATTATTGCATTAGGTTGTGTGTTGGCATCAGGTTGAGGGATGTGTTGGTGGGGGTTGTGTCGGTGTCACGGTGAGGGGTGAGTCCAGGTTATACTGAGAGACCCGTCAGTACCACAGTGAGGGGTGTGTTGATATCACCGTAAAGGGTGTTTCAGGGAAATGTTGGGAATGTGTCGCTGTTACAGTGGCCATTTTTATTCTCTGTGGCTTGGTCATTCCGACCGGTGTGAAACTCACCATGAATCCTCCAGCAGATACCCGTGATAATGAGGGTCGCTGTCAAAACGCAGGTTAGCCATATGCTTGAGGCTGATTGGTCTCTCCTTGCGGGTCGTTCACTTCCCATGTCGTCTGTGGAAAAATCGTTACCTGTCTTTGTCAATCCATCGTCATATTCCTTGATCTATCCCTCCCCTGCTCTTCCCATGCTCTGAGTTCAAATCACTTTCTTTCGCTCATGCAGAGTTGCGAGCGTAAATCACAGAATAAAACAGACCCCTCGGCCCGAAATATTTGCTTTACCAATTGTACTTCATACCTAGATCGCTTTTTCAGACACAATGTTCATCTTCCTCCGAACCCTGCACATCCACGTGCCCGTCAAATGAATCAACTCTATCTATTTGATTTAACTATTACCCCGGCAGCACTTCCTGTCACTCAAGCTCTCTTGCCCCTCACCTCTCCTCAAAAGATACTCCCTCTTCCCATCCACTCCGTGGTATTAGACATGTCTCTCTGGGGGAAGAAATGCACCGGTTGCCTGGTTTATCTCTGTCTCTCGTCATGGTATAGACCTGTATCAACTCTCCCCTCAGCCTGAGATACATATGAAATAATGTATGAAATACATACAAATCGCATGAAAGTATTTGACTGGTATCCTACATTTGCTTGTTGTCTTTCGATCTTCTACAGGTTATAGAACCATAGAACACTACAGCACAGTACAGGCCCTTCAGCGCTCCCTGTTGTGCCGACCCATATAATCCTTCAAAAAAGTACACAAACCCACACTACACCATAACACTCCATTTTACTATCAACCATGTGCCTGTCCAAGAGGTTCTTAAATACCCCTAATGCTTTAGCCTCCACTACCATCCCTGGCAAGTCAGTCCAGGCCCGCATAACCCCCTGTGTAAAAACCTTACCCCTGATGTCTCCCCTTAACTTCCCTCCCTTAATTTTGTACATATGCCCTCTGGTGTTTGCTATTGGTGCCCTGGGAAACTGGTGCTGACTATCCACCCTATCTATGCCTCTCATAATCTTGCAGACCTCTCTCCAGGCCCCTCTCATTCTTCTACGCTCCAAAGAGAAAGTTCCAGCTCTGCTAAGCTTGCTTGATATGACTTGTTCTCCAATCCAGGCAACATCCTGGTAAATCTGCTCTGCAACCTCTCCATAGCTTCCACATCCTTCCTATAATGAGGTGACCAGAATTGAACACAACACTCTAAGTGCGGTCTCACCAGAGATTTGTAGAGTTACAACATGACATGTCTACTCTTGAACTCAGTCCCCCTGTTGATGAAGCTTAGCAACGCATACGCCTTCTTAATTGTCCTATCAGCCTGTGCAGCGACCTTGAGCGATTGATGGATTTGAACCCGAAGGTCGCTTTGTTCACCCACATTCTTAAGTAACTGACCATTAATCCTGTACTCAGTCTTCTGGTTCGTCCTTCCAAAATGCATCACCTCACACTTGTCCGGATTGTACTCCATCTGCCATTTTTCTGCCAACTCTGCAGCCTGTCTATATGCTCTTGTAGCCTTCTATCACCTGCAGCTCCATCCACAACTTCACCAATCTTCGTGCCATCCGCAAACTTACTCACCCATCCTTCCGCCTCTACATTCAGGTCATTTATAAAAATCACAAGTAGCAGGTGTCCCAAGACAGATCCCTGTGGCACTCCACTAGTCACTGACCTCCAGTCAGAACATTGTCCTTCCACAACAATACTCTGCTTTCTTCTTTTAAGTCATTTGTTTTTTATCCAAACAGACAAGGCTTCACTTATCCCATGCCTCATAACTTTCTGGATGAGTCTCTCATGAACGACCTTGTCAAATGCTTTGCTAAAGTCCATGTAGACCACATCCACTGCCCTACCCTCATCAATTTATTTTGTTTCCTCTTCAAAAAAATCAATCAGGCTCGTGATCTACTGTACACAAAGCCATTTTGACTATCCATGAGTAGACTGTACTTCTCCAAATACTCGCAGATCCTATCCTTAAGAATCCTTTCCAGTAGTTTGCAGACCACCGACGTAAGACTCAGCGGTCTATAGTTCCCAGGTTTCTACCTATTACGCATTTTAAACAAGGGAACTACATTTGCCATTCTCCAGTCCTCCGGCACTTCCCCTGCAGCCACAGAGATCATAGTTAATGCTCCTGCGATCTCCTCTCTCAATTCCCACAACAACCTGAAGTGTATCATATCCGGACCTGGGGATTTATCAATCTAAATGCTTTTAAGAAGATCCAATACTTCTTCCTTAATCTCCATATTGTCCAGCACACAGGCCTGCTCTATTTAGACCTCACCCTGATAAAGATCCTTTTCACTTGTGAATATTGAAACAAAGTATTCGTTTAGGACCTCCCCAACCTCCTCCCCCTCCAGGCACAAGTCTTTATCCTTTAGCGGTCCCACCTTCGTTCTCGTCATCCTCCTGTTTTTCACATGCGCCTAGAACGCCTTGGCGTTCTCCTTAATCCTACATGCTAAGGCCTTCTCATGCCCCGTTCGAGCTCTCCTAAGTCCTTTCGTTAGCTCCTTCCTGGCTACCATATATTTCTCACAAGCCCCTCCTACTTCCTGCTTCTTATGTCTAACATATGCTTTGTTTTTCCTCTTGACGAGTTGCCTCACATGATTCGTCACCCTTTTTCTACCAGTTTTTCCTTGCCTCAGTGGGACAAAGTTATCCTGAACCCAGCTCAAGTGGTCTGTAAACTTCTCCCACATTACGTCAGTGCTTTCCCCTTTGAACATATGTTTCCAATTTACTCTCGCTAGTTCCTGCCTCATCGCTTCAAAGTCAGCCCTTCCCCAGTTAAGCACTTTACCATTTTGTCTGTTTTTATCCCTTTCCATAGTTTTGCTGAAGCTCAGGGAGTTGTGGTCACTCTCACCAAAATATTCCCCACCAAGAGATCTGTCACCTGACCAGGTTCATTACCCAGAACTAGATCCAGTATAGTCTCTCCTCTCGTCGGCCTGTCCACATACTGTGACAGGAATCCCTCTTGAATACACCTGACAAATTCAGCCCCATCTGTCCCCCTAGCACTCAGGAAATGCCAGTCAATATGAGGGAAATTGAAACCACCCTTAACTACTACCTTTTATTTCCTGCACCATTCTAAAATCTGCCTGCTTATCTTCTCCTCGGTGTCCCGAGGGCTATTTGAGGGGTTATAGACTATTCCAGCAGAATGATTGATCCCTTCCTATTTCTGACTTCATCCAGACGGACTCCGTGGACACTCCTTCTGCAGCGTCCTCCCTTTCTTTAGATGTGATACTATCCCTGACCAGAAATGCCACCCCCCCCCCTTTCTACCCCCATCCTATTCCTTTTAAAACACCTAAACCCCGGGACCTGCATCATCCAATCCTGCGCTTCCTCCAACCATGTTTCAGTAACGGCCACAACATCGTAATTCCACGTACTAATCCATGCTCTAAATTGATCCCCCTTGCTCCTAATACTGCTAGCATTGGAAGAGACACATTTCAAAACCTTTAACTGGCTACAATTATGTTCTGCCCCCTTCCTGTCCTTCCTCATCAACTCAGAACTCTCGGTATCATGCCCTTGTCCTTATATCTTAATCCCTGCACTACCATTCTGATTCCCACCCCTGTGCCAAACCTGTTTAAACCCTCCCCAACAGCTCTATCAAACCTGCACGTCAGGATATGGGTCCCCTTGGGATTCAAGTGCAACCCGTCCTTTTTGTACAGGTCACACCCGCCCCCAAATGGCTCACTCCATACCATCCTATCTACCCTCCCGGTGTCAGACACAGAGAGAGGCTCCGTCCACAACGAACCATCCCACAATTCCGCGATCAGCAATGGAGTGCAGCTCCTTCCATATTGTCCTATCACTCACTCACGTGGTCAGACCCAGAGAGAAGCCCACTCCTCCCCTTCTCAAACCACACCCCCGGCGTCAGAGAAGAAATGAAGCTCCCTACACACTCATCGCACAGAACTAGAGTTAGACATCAAGTGAAACTCCCTCCATATAGTCGCATCACACAGTGCCAACGTTCAGCCACAAAGGGAAGCTCCATCCACACATCCTCACATTACTCACTTGGATTCAGATTTTTTGTGTAGATCCCCTCCCTGGGCTCAATCGAGGCACTCTCTACGGGAGTCAGAGACAGATCGAAGCTCCCTTCCGCCCCCCCCCCCGCCCCTCTCACCGATCCCCAGTCCTTCGGCGTCCCTGTCAATATTTACAAGGATATCGCTGTGCTTGCCGGATCTGAGTTAAAAGGGAAGATTGAATAGGTTAGGACTGTACTCCCTGTAATGTGGAGTATTGAGAGGAGATTTGATAGTATACAAAATTATGAGGGGTATGGATAGGGTAAATACATGCAGGCTTTTGCCACAGAGATTAGGTGGGACAACAGCAAGAGGTCACAGGTTAAAGTCAGAGTTTGCTGGTCTATTTTGTAGCCCCAAGAACATGGTCATGCATTTCTTATTCCTCATTTCTACCCATAATGCCTCACTTAGACGAGTTATCTTGCCTGTCCTGACTGTGCACAGCAGAGGAATTTTCTCTGCCTAGTAATGTCACCCCTCCTCCTTTATTTCGTTTCCCGATTTTAGACGTCTGAAGATAGGGAACCCCGAAATATTGTGCTGTCTGGCTTGTTCCTCCTGGAAGTAAGTCTCAATAATATTTACAATATCATAATTCAAAGTGTTGATTCATGCCCTGTGCTCACCTGACTTTGTTTAAAATCTCCAACATTGAAAGATGAGCACCACAGGACAATTTCCGCATCTTGCTCGACCCAACGATTCCTGTATTTTTCTGACGTCTTTGTAATATCTGTCACAACGTCGACACCAATGTCTGTTCTGGAACTCTGAATCCCATCTCCCAGCAACTCGAGATGAACAAACTCTCACCAAAAACCCTCATGCACAATACTGGCTAACCATCCCGCCCGGACATTAGATATCTCTTATAGAGTTATTTGAGGAGGTAACCAGGAATATAGATGAGGGTAGTTCATTGGATGTGATCTACATGGATTAAACTAATGCATTCGACAATGTTCCACACGGTGGACTTATTCAGAAAATCAGAAGGCATGGGATCCAGGGAGGTTTGTCCAGGTGGATTCAGAATTAGCTTGCCTGCAGAAGGCAGAGGGTTGTGATGGAGGGAGTACATTCAGATTGTAGGGTTGTGACTAGTGGTGTCACACCAGTGTCTGTTCTGGGACCTCTAGTTTTCGGGAATTTTATTAACGACATGCATGTGGGGGTAGAATGGTGGGTTGGCAAGTTTTCAGACTACACAAAGGTTGGTGGTGCTGTGGATAGTGTAGAGAATTGTCGAAGATTGCAGAGGGACATTAATAGGATGCAGAAGTGGGCTGAGAAGTGGCAGATGGAGTTCAACCCGGACAAGTGAGGTGGCACACTTTGGAAGAACAAACTCAAAGGAAGAGTGGAAAGTAAATAGCAAGATAATTGGTAGTGTGGGGGAGCAGAGGGTCTGGTGGTACATGTCCACAGATCCCTGAAAGTTGCCTCACAGTTTGATAGGGTAGTTAGGAAAGCTTATGGGGTGTTAGCTTTCATAAATCGAGAGATAGAGTTTTAGAGACGCGATTTAATGATGCAGTTCTATAAAATTCTAGTTAGGCCACACTTGGAGTAATGTATCCAGTTCTGGTCGCCTCGCTATAGGAAGGATGTGGAAGCTTTGGAAAGGGTACAGAGGAGTTTTACCAGGATGCTGCCTGGTTTAGAGAGTGTGCATTATGATCAGCGATTAAGTGAGCTAGGGCTTTACTCTCTGGAGAGAAAGCAGATGTCAGAAGACATGATAGAGGTATACAAGATATTAAGAGGAATAGACAGAGTGGACAGCCAGCGCCTCTTCCCCAGGGCACCACTGCTCAGTACAAGAGGACATGGCTTTAAGGTAAGGGGAGGGAAGTTCAAGGGGGATATTAGAGGAAGGTTTTTCACTCAGAGAGTGGTTGGTGCGTGGAATGCACTGCTGAGTCAGTGGTGGAGGCAGATACACTAGTGAAATTTAATAGACTGCTAGACAGGTATATGGAGGGAATTAAGTTGGGAGGTTATATGGGAGGCACTGTTTGAGGGTCGGCATAACATTGAGGGCAGAAGGGCATTGTGTTGTACTTCTCTATGTTCTATTAGTTCTCCTCCAGTTTGGGTTCAAACCGCCTCATGAGCCACGTGGTAAAGTATGTGGTCTTCCTATGTTCACTCCAACATTCGCCGCTCCACTTACCTCCGCCTTATATTTGTTTGCACTTGCTAATAAAACCTGTTCCATGAATGTTTGCTGCTCAAACGCCGAGAATTCGGCTAAGTGTTGTTTTTAATGCACACTTCCAGAAGGTGTGAGTTCCTAATTTCTCGTTCCCTCTCTCTGACTGGAGTTTCATTAAACAACAAACTATCGCCTCTCTCTCGCTCTCTCTCTCTCTCCTCTCTCTCTCTCTCTCTCTCCTCTCCTCTCTCTCTCTCTCTCTCTCTCTCTCTTCTCTCTCTCTCCTCATCGCTCTCTCTCTCTCTCTCTCTCTCCTCTCTCTCTCTCTCTCTCTCTCTCTCTCTCTCTCTCTCTCTCCTCTCCTCTCTCCTCTCTCTCTCTCCATTTGTCCCTTCCTCTTTTTCACGTCTAAACGTACGGAAACCCGTAATATCGTGCTGTCATGCTTGCTCCCCCTACAAGCAATTCTGAAAGAAATGTCCACAACATCATAAATTATTGTGCACAATGGCCTTTCTTTAATGCTTCCTGAATTCACATATACGCGGCTCGACACTAGTCGGAACATGTTCAACCTTTTTGATTCGAGCCTTTTTCTGAGGTCATTACAACATCAGGCCCCATTACGAATCTGCTACCTGCGCTGGTACTCGGAATCCCATCCCCCTGAGTTTAACAACTCTCCCCAAAAGCTTCATGCACTGTTCTGGCAAACCTTCCGGCTGGAGTATCAGTTCCACTCCAGTTTAAGTGTAAACCGGCTTTCATCTCTGCACGAACTCCTGAGCCACGTGCTAAACTGTATCGTTTTCCTATGTCTGGCCTCACTGGGCCGGGCAGTGGCCCTGTCCTTCAATGTAATAAATCCCTGACCTGACTTTGCAGAAACACCTACCCAGACATAGCGGTTTAATTGGTACCTGTATGGACCAGGACATCGTGTTGCTCACTCAATCACTAAAAACAAAGAGAGGGAATGGTGTGCTGAGGCTAGAGGAAGGAAGGGGAGGAGAGTGGAGGCCACAGAAAGGGTTTTCAGATTGTAGCCGTTGCAGCAGAACGTGTGAGTTACCACTTTCCTGCTCCCTAACTCAGATTGGAGCCTGTTTGAAAGCCGAATTCCTTTGACCTACGAAAATGAGTCAGAGACAGAGCGAGTGTCTCGCCAGGCAGTCGCGTCACACACGTCTGGAATCAAACACTGTGTGACGCTCCCTCTGGAACGATCCATCACACATTCCCGGGATCAGGTGCAGATTGCAGCTCTATCGACACCCTCCCATCACATATCCCAGAGGCAGACACAGAGTGAGGCTCCGTCCACACCGTCCCATCACACACTTCGAGGGTCAGACAACCAGCAAAGCCCCCTAAATATTATCCGATCACACTCCCGTGATCAGACATGTGAATAGATCCTGCACATCGCGGCACATTCTACAGTGACTAGTGGGATACCGCAAGGCTGATTGTTGGGACCCCGGTTGTTTACCATATATATTAATGATTTAGACGAGGCAATTAAATGTAGCATCTCCTAGTTTGCGGATGACACGAAGCTGGGCGGCAGTGTTAGCTGCGACGAGGATGCTGAGAGGATCCAGGGCGACTCGGATCAGTCCGAGTCAGCACGGGTTTACGAATAGAAAATCATGTTTCACTAATCTTCCGGAGTTTTTTGCGGATGGAACAATGAAAATGGACAAGGGAGAGCCAATGGATGTCGTGTACCTGTACTTGAGAAAGCCTTAGATGAAGTCCCACATAGGAGATTAGTTGGCAAAATTAGGGCACATGGTAATGAAGGCAGAGTACTGACATGGATTGTGGTATATCCACATGGAGTGGTGGATATGTGGAATTCTCTGCCCCAGAAGGCCGTGGAGGCCAATTCTCTGGATGCTTTCAAGAGAGAGTTAGATAGAGCTCTTATAGATAGCGGGGTCAATGGATATGGGAAGAGGGCAGGAAAGGGGTACTGATTGAATATGATCAGCCGTGATCACAGTGAATGCCGGTGCTGGCTAGAAGAGCCGAATTGCCTATTCCTGCACCTACGGTCTATTGCCTATTGTCTATTGTCTATTGACTTGGATAGGTTAGGTGAGTGGGCAAATTCATGGCAGATGCAATTTAATTTGGATAAATGTGAGGTTCTCCACTTGGGTGGCAAGAACAAGAAAACAGATTATTACCTGAATGGTGTCCGATTAGGAAAAGGGGAGGGGCAACGAGACATGGCTGTCATTGTACAGCAGTCATTGAAAGTGGGCATGCAGGTACAGCCGGCGGTGAAAAAGGCGAATGTTATGTTGGCATTCATAACACGAGGATTCGAGTACAGGAGCAGGGAGGTTCTACTGCAGTTGTACAAGGCATTTGTGAGACCACACCTGGAGTACTGTGTGCGGTTTGGATCCCCTAATCTGAAGAAAGGCATTCTTGCCATAGAGGGAGTACAAAGAAGGCTCGCCAGATTGATTCCTGGGATGGCAGGACTTTCATATGAAGAAAGATTGTATCGACTAGGCTTATACTCGCTGTAACTTAGAAGATTGAGGGGGGATCTTATTGAAACGTATAAAATTCTAAAGGGATTGGACAGGCTAGATGCAGGGAGATTGTTTCCGATGTTGGGGAAGTCCAGAACGAGGGGTTACAGTTTAAGGCTAAAGGGGAAGCCTTTTAGGACCGAGATGAGGAAAAACTTCTTCACACAGAGAGTGGTGAATCTGTGGAATTCTCTGCCACAGGAAACAGTTGAGACCGGTTCATTGGCTATATTTATGAAGAGGTTAGATATGGCCCTTGTGGCTAAAGGGATCAGGGGGTATGGAGAGAAAGCAGGTACAGGGTTCAGAGTTGGATGATCAGCCATGATCATACTGAATGGCGGTGCAGGCTCGAAGGGCCGAATTGCTTACTTCTGCACCTCTATTTTCTATGTTTCTATGGAGTTATAAAAATTGTGAATCCCTCCCCCTCCGTTCTCCCCACTCACCAATACCCTTCATTTCGTTGTTCCGGTAGTCTAGAATCGTGTCTGTCTCTCGGAGATGGTGTGTGTGTGTGTGACCAGTTAGTGTGCTGCGGGAAGAGGCGGGAAGAGGAAGGAAGGGGAGGAGAGAGGAGGCCAGGGAAATGGTTTTAAGATTTCAGGCGCTGATGCAGGTGGTGTGGAAACACATGACCGCCCTGTGCATACAGAGTTGTGGAGAGGCTCAGATCCCGGTGATAGATATCCGGTGGAAGGGGGGTGGTGTAACAACAGTCGTCACTTCTACCTCATAGTCCCCACCATTGCCTGTGACACAGAGTGGGGAGAGAGTAGGGAGCGATAGAAGGGGCGAAGTAGATGGGGAACGTTTAGCAGACGGTCTGTTTCACAGAGACACGCAGCGGCGGAGGGATGACAGAGACGGCGAAATGTGCAGGAGACGGAGCGGCTCACGGAGACGGTATAGCTTGTAAGCGAGGGATGGATGACGGAGACGGGAGTGGTGTACTGGAGATACTGTGTGACGGTGACGGGGAGTATTGTAGGAGTAGATGTGCCTGACGGATTCGGGAAGGGACTTTGAAGCGGGACGAGGAGGAGTGTTTCAGAGTTACAGTGCAGGGCGTGAATCTGTTGAGTGATGAATTGTCAGTGATTCCCTCAGACTCCTCCGCTCCAGAGAAAAGAAACCAAAAAGTTCCGACCTGTGCTGATAGATTTTTCTCTCTGATCCAGGCAGAGTCCCGGTGAAACCCTTCTGTATCTCTCCAAAGACCCCCACACTGTTCCTGTAACGTGGCCACCAGAAATATATTAGTGAAACTGGAAATGTCAAACCATGTCCCAATTCCGATCTACATTGTCCGTCAATTCCACGAGAGAAAATGGGGATTGAGTGAGAGATAGAGTGCGGAGAGAGAGCCTGAGAGAAACGTAGAAACATAGAGAACGTACAGCACAATACAGGCCCTTCGTCCCACAGTGCTGTTCCGAACATGTCCCTACATTAGAAATTATGTAGCGTTACCCATAGCCCTATATTTCTCTGAGCTCCATGTACATACCCAGGAGACTCTTCAAGAACCCTATCGAATCCGACTCTACCACCGTTGCCGGCAGCACATTTCACGCACTCACCTCTCTCCTCTGCACACACTCCCAAGCAATTTAAAACTGACCTTTCGTGTCGGCAATTTCATTTCTGGGAAAAATCCTTTGAGTATCCGTACGATCTAAGCCTCCCATCATTCTAATGAGAGGTTGCCTCACAGAATGAATCTCCGTCCACACCGTCCCATCACACACTCCCGGGGTCAGACACAGAGTGAAACTCCCTCCACACCGTCCCATCACACACTCCTGGGGTCAGACACAGAGTGAAACTCCCTCCACACCGTCCCATCACACACTCCTGGGGTCAGACACAGAGTGAAACTCCG
Organism: Hemitrygon akajei; assembly: GCF_048418815.1. Classification (NCBI taxonomy): domain Eukaryota; kingdom Metazoa; phylum Chordata; class Chondrichthyes; order Myliobatiformes; family Dasyatidae; genus Hemitrygon; species Hemitrygon akajei. The sequence goes on from NW_027331919.1 coordinate 14,904,787, forward strand.
TCCACACCGTCCCATCACACACTCCCGGGGTCAGACACAGGGTGAATCTCCATCCACACCGTCCCATCACACACTCCCGGGGTCAGACACAGAGTGAATCTCCCTCCGCACCGTCCCATCACATATTCCCGGGGTCAGACACAACGTGAATCTCCCTCCGCACCGTCCCATCACACACTCCCGGGGTCAGACACAGAGTGAATCTCCCTCAACACCATCCCATCACACACTCCCGGGGTCAGACACAGAGTAAATCTCCCTGCACACCGTCCCATCACACACTCCCGGGGTCAGACACAGAGTGAATCTCCCTCCTCATCGCCCGATCACACAGTGCCAGGGTCAGACACAGAGTGAAGCTCCCTCCACACCGTCCCATCACACACTCCCGGAGTCAGAAACAGAGTGAAGATCCCTCCACACCGTCCCGTTTTTTCACGTTGTTTGCCAATGAAAAGCAAACATTTCTCGAGGTGCAGGTCATAGTTTTAAGGTGCTTGGGTGATGGCACACGGTGTTGTCGGAGAAATGTGTTTCACACAGAGAGTGTGGGTTGCTACAGAGCGAGAACACACTTCCTGTGGTGGTGGTCGAGGCGGATTCAATGGGATCTTTGAAGGAGACATTGATGGGAACTTCGTTCGACGATTTTGATAATGGAATTGGATCCTACGCCTATATTCGTTTCATGGGCCAACTTTGCCACAAAGCCCTCTATTCAACTCAATCATTGACAAATAATGTGCTCCGGCCTGTCAGCCATTCCTCTATCCATGTAAATTGTCTCTCCTGTAACGTTTAATAATTTTATCTTGTTCAGCAGCCACATTCATGGCACTTTACCTAACACCTTCTGGAAGTCCAGTAAATGACATCCACTGCCTGCCCTTTGTCCACCCTGCTGGTTACTTCCTCAAAAAACTCTAACAGATTTGTCATCAAAATTTCCCTTGACCAGAAACCAAGCCGACTTTAACATATTTTATCATGAGTCACCAAGTGTCTGCAACCTCAGCTAGATTAATAGAGTCTAAAACTTTCCCAACCACTGACGTTAGGCCAACAGGCTTATCATTTCCTTTAGAAACGTAGAAAAAAAAACCGTCCCTTCGGCTCAAACGTTGTGCTGAACATGTCCCTATCTCAGAAACTACTAAGCTTACATATAGCCCACTATTTTTCTAAGCTCCAGATAAACAGAAACAGTTAAAAAATGAAAGGTGATAGATCAGATAGATGCAGGAAAGTTGTTTTTCATTATTAAAAATGCCCTGGATGAGAAGTGGAGGGACGGATTAGCAAGTTTGCTGATGTCACTAAGAATAGAGGTGTTATGGATAGTTCGAACGGCAGTTAGAGGTTATGGCGGGAAATTGATAGGATGCAAAACTGGGCTAAGAAGTGGCAGGTGGTGAACAACAGAGTTAAGTGTGAAGTGGTTTATTTTGGTAGGTCAAATATGAAGGCAGTATCTGATATTAATGGTAAGACTCTTTGCAGTGTTACCTACTTATAGGTTAATCTACTGTGAAAACACAGGAAACAGAAAAAAAAATCTGCAGCACAATACAGGCCCTTCCGTCCATAAGGTGTTGCCCAACATGTCCCCAACGTAGAAATTACTAGGCTTACCAATAGCCCACTATTTTTCTGAGTTCCATGTACCTAACCAAAATACTCAAAAAGGGCCTTATCGAATTCCCCTCCACCACATTTTCCGGATGCTCCTTCCACACAATCACAACTCTCTGAGTAAAGCACATACCCTTGACATCTCCCCAGCACTACATAAAAGAAGAAATTACGACCCATTTGGATAGCAGTAGAAGGATCAGTCCAGGTCAGCATAGATTTATGAAGGGAAAATCATGCTTGACTAATCTTCTGGAGTTTTTTGAGGATGTAACTATGAAAATGGACAAGGGAGAACCAGTGGGTGTAGTGTACCTGGACTTCCAGAAAGCTTTTGATAAAGTCCCACAGAGGAGATTAGTGGGCAAAATTAGGGCACACGGTATTGGGGGCAGAGCACTGACATGGATTGAAAATTGTCTCGCTGACAGGAAACAAAGAGTAGCGATTAACGGTCCCCTTTAGGAATGGCAGGCTGTGACCGGTGGAGTACCGCAAGGTTCGGTGCTGGGACCGCAACTGTTTACAATATACATTAATGATTTAGATGAAGGGATTAAAAGTAACATTAGCAAATTTGCAGATGAACCAAAGCTGGGTGGCATGTTAAATTTCCGGAAGATGTTATTAGAATGCAGGGTGACTTGGACAGGTTGGGTGAGTGGGCAAATGTATGGCAGATGCAGTTTAATGTGGATAAATGTGAGGTTATCCACTTTGGTGGCAAGAACAGGAAGGCAGATTGCTATCTAAATGGAGTCAAGTTAGGAAAAGGGGAAGTACATCGATATCTAGGTGTTCTTGTACATCAGTCAATGAAAGCAAGCATGCAGGTACAGCAGGCAGTGAAGAAGGCTAATGGCATGCTGGCCTTTATAACAAGGGGAATTGAGTATAGGAGTAAAGAGGTCCTTCTGCAGCTGTACAGGGCCCAGGTGAGACCCCACTTGGAGTATTGTGTGCAGTTTAGGTCTCCACATTTGAGGAAAGACATTCTTTCTATTGAGGGAGAGCAGCGTAGGTTCACAAGGTTAATTCCCGGAATGGCGGGACTGTCATATGTTGGAAGATTGGAGCGACTGGGCTTGTTTTCACTGGAATTTAGAAGGATGAGAGGGGATCTGATTGAAACATATAAGATTATTAACGGATTGGACACGCTGGAGGCAGGAAGAAATTCCCGCTGATGGGCGAGTCCAGAACTAGAAGCCACAGTTTAAGAATAAAGGGTAGGACATTTAGAACAGAGATGCGGAAAAACTTTTTCACCCAGAGAGTGGTGGATATGTGGAATTATTTGCTTCAGAAGGCCGTGGAGGCCAATTCTCTGGATGCATTCAAGAGAGATTTAGATAGAGCTCTTATAGATAGCGGTGTCAAGGGATACGGGGAGAGCGCAGGAACGGTGTACTGATTGTGTATGATCAGCCATGATCACAGTGAATGGTGGTTCAGGCTAGAAGGGCCGAATGGCCTACTCCTGCACCTATTGTCTGTTGTCATTTGTGGCAACAATTTTGGCCCTGGAAAAAAGCCTCTGACTATCCACAAAATCAATGCATCTCATCATCTTGTACACATCGATCAGGTCACCCTTCATCCTCTATTGCTCCAAGCAGAAAAGGCCGAGTTCACTCACCCTGTCTTCATAAGGCATGCTCCCCAATATAGGCAAAATCCTTGTAAGTTTCCTCTGCACCCTTTCTGTGGCTTTTACATCCTTCCTGTAGAGCGGCGACCAGAACTGTGCACAGTACTCCACATGGGGTCTGCCTGGGGTCCTAGATAGCTGTAACATTACCTCGAGGTTCTTAAATTTAGTTCCACGATTGATGAAGTCCATGCAACCACTGTGACAACCTGCGCAGCTGCTTAGAGCGTCCTATGGACTCGGACCCTAAGATCCCTCTGATACTCCACACCGCCAAGGGTCTTAGAATTAATACTATATTCTGCTATAATATCTGACCTACCAAAATGAACCAGTTCAGATTTTTCTGGATTAAATTCCATCTATCACTTCTCAGCCCAGTTTTGAATCCCGCTGTAACCTTCGACAGCCCTCTACACTATCCACAACACCACCAACATTTGTGTCATCAGCATACTTACTAACTCTTCCATCCACATCCTTAACCAGGTTATTTATACAATTCACGAACAGTATGGGTCACTGATGCACCCCACTGGTGACAGACCTCCATGCAGAATATAACCATTCTACAACTATTCTTTGCCTTCTGTGGGCAAACCAGCTCTGGATCGACAAAACAATGTCTTTTAGATGCTATGCTTCATTAGTTTCTCAGTAAGCCTTCCATGGGGTACCTTATCAAGTGCCTAGCTGAAATGCATATAAAATACATCTACTGCTCTTCCTTCATTAATGTGTTAAGTCACATCCTCAAAATTCTCAGTCAGGGCTCGTAAGGCTCAACCTGCCTTTGACTAAGGCATGCTGATTATCCCTAACTGTATTATGCCTCTCCAAATGTTCATAAATACTGGCCCTCAGGATCTTCTCGATCACCTTACCAACCACTGAGTTAAGACTCACTTGTCTATAATTTCGTGAGCTATCTCTACTCCTTTTCCTGAATAAACACTCCGCAACACTCCAATCCTTCCGGATCTCCCCCGTCCCCATTGATGATACAAAGATCATCGCCAGAGTCTCGCCAATCTCTCTCCTCGCCTTCCACAGTAGCCTGGAGTGCATTTCGTCTGGTTCCGGCGACCGATACAACTTAAAGCTTTCCAAAAGCTCCAGCACATTCTCTGTCAGAATATCTACATGATCAAGCTGTTCAGTCTGCTGTAAATCATCACTGCAATCACTAAGCTGTTTTTCCATAGTGAATGCTGAAGTACAGTATTCATTCAGTACCTTTGCTATTTCCTCCCTTTCCATACAAACTTTCCCAATGTTAAACTTCTTATCCCCGTTCTCTCACATACTCGTAGAAAGCCTTGAGGTTTTCCTTAATCCTGCCCGCCAAGGCTTTCTCATGGCCACTTCTGTCTGTCCTAATTTTCTCACAAAGCTTCTTCCTGTTAGCCTTATAATCTTCTAGGTTATAGAACCTTTTATAAGACTTATAAACAGGCTGGATGAACTCAGCAGATCGGGCAGCATCCGTTGAAATGAGCAGTCAACGTTTCAGGCCGAGACCCTTCGTCAGGACTGAAGAAGGAGTGGGCAGGGGACCTATAAAGGTGGTGGGGGGACTGTTTAAGATGCCAGGTGAAAAAACAATCAGAGGAAAGATCAAGGGGAGGGGGAGATGAAGCAGGGAAGGGGATAGGCCGGAGAGATGAAGAATGATTGAAAGGGGAAAGCACTATGGGTAGTAGAAGAAGGCATAATCATGAGAGAGGTGACAGGCAGCTGGAAGAGGAGGCAAAGTGAAAGTGGGATGGTTGAAGGGAGAGGGAGGAAATTACCGGAAGTTGGAGAATTCGATGTTCATACCAAGTGGCTGGAGACTACCCAGACGGTATATGAGGTGTTGTTCCTCCAACCTGAGTTTGGCCTCAACATGGCAGTAGAGGAGGCCAGACATGGACATATCCGAATGTAAATGTGAATGTGGGAATGTGAAGACCTTTTATAAGCTTTTGGTTTCTCTCTTGATTAGATTTATTACAGCCTTTGTACACGACGGTTACTCTACCCTACCATAACGTCCATGTCTCTCATTCGAACGTACTTGTACTGAACTCTGTACAAATATCCCCTGAAGATTTGCCACATTTCATCCGTACTTTTTTTTTTGAGAAAATCTATTTCCAATTTAAGACTCCAATGTCCTGCCTGATAGCCTCATAATTTCCCATAATCCAATTAAACGGTTTTCTAACTTGTCTGTTCCTATCTCTCTCCAATGGCATTGCAAAGAAGATAGAATTATGATCACTATCTCCAAAATTCTCTCCCACTGACAGATGTGACACCTGTCCAGGTCCATTTCCCAATACCAAATCAAGTACAGCTTCTCCTCTTGTAGGCTTATCTACAAACGTACATATTGTGTCAAGAAACCTTCCTAAACACACCTAACAAACTCCACCGCATCTAAACACTTTACCCTAGGGAGATGCCAATCGATATTTTGGAAATTAAAATCTGCCATTACGACAATTCAGTTATTATTGCAGCTTTCCAGGATCTGGTCTTCTATATCCCAATTACTATTAGGCGGCCTATAAAAACACACAGTAAAGTTAATGATCCCTTCGTTTTCCTAAACTGTACTTACAGAGACTCCGTAGACAATCCCTCCATGGCGTCCATTTTTTCTGATCAACAGTGGCCACGCCGTCACCTCTTTTCTTGACGGTTGAAGGGAGAGGGAGGGAATTACCGGAAGTTGGAGAATTCGATGTTCATACCAAGGGGCTGGAGACTACCCAGACGGTATATGATTTGTTGTTCCTCCAACCTGAGTTTGGCCTTATCACGGCAGTAGAGGAGGCCATACATGGACATATCCGAATGTGGGAATGGGAAGACCTTTTATAAGCTTTCGGTTGCTCTCCTGAGTAGATTTATTACAGCCTTTGTACACGACGGTTACTCTACCCTACCATAACTTCCATGTCTCTCATTCGAACGCACCTGTACTGAATCTCCCTGGAGGGAGATGCACTCTGTGTCTGACCCCGGGAATGTGTGATGGGACGGTGTGGAGGGAGTTTCACTCTGTGTCTTATCACGGAGGTCTTTTGGGCCAGTGGGGAGAGAGCTGCCCATTGTGTCTTGCCCTGGACGTGTATAATGGGACACTGGGAGCTTGTGGACGGAGATTCACTCTGTCTCTAACCCCGGGTGTGTGTGCAAGGATAGTGTGGAGGGAGATTCACTCTGTGTCTGAACCCGGGAGTGTGTGATGGGACGGCGTGGAGGGAGCTTCACTCTGTGTCTGGCCCCGGGAGTGTGTGATTGGACGGTGTGTTTTTGAGCCTCAGTTTGTCAGGCACAGGACAATATTTGGGAAATTAAAATATCCCATCACGACAACTCTGTCATTATTACAGCTTTCCAGGATCTGTTCCCCTCTCTGCGCTTCTATATCCCTATTACTAATAATCGGCCAATTAAAAAAAAACACCCAATGAAGTTAATGATCCCTTCGTTTTCCTAACCTGTATCTACAGATACTTCGTAGACAATCCCTCCATTGCGTCCACCTTTTCTGCAGCCGTGACACTAATTCTGATCAACAGTGCCACGCCCCCCACCTCTTTTCTATCCTTCCTTGTCCATTCTGAAACATTTAAAACCTGGCACATGAATTTACAAATCCAGCCCCTGAGCTACCAATGTCTCCGTAATGGCCACTACATCAGATTTCCAAGAACTTATCCACGATCTAAGCTCATCCGCTTTTTTCACAACACTCCTTGCGTTAAAATAGACGCATCTGAATCCTTCGGTCTGAGCGCTTCCCTTCTCTATCACCTCCCCTGTCCTCCCTCTTGCACTGTCTCAGAGCTTTCTCTATCTGTAAAACAACCTCCTCTTCCCTAGTCGCTTCAGTTCGGTTCCCACTACCCAACAAGCCTAATTTAGTGATGGAACGGTGTGGAGGAAGATTCACTCTTGTCGGACCGCGGGTGGGTGTGATTGGACAGTGTAGAGGGAGTTACACACTCTGTCTGATCACGTTAACGTGTGATGTGAAGTTGTGGAGGGAGATTCAATCTGTGTCTGACCCCGGGAGTGTGTGATGGGACGATGTGGAGGGAGCTCCTGTCTGTGTCTTACCCGGGGAGTGTGTGAATGCGACGGTGTGGAGGGAGCTTCAGTCAGTAAGACCACATAGTGTGTGATTGGACGATGTGGTGTGATCTTCGCTCACTGTCTGCTCCCGGGAGTCAGTGATGGGACGATGTGTACAAAGCTTCACACTGTGACTGACACCGATTGTGTTTGCTGAGATGATGTGGATGGATCTTCACACAATGTGTGATTCCAGGAGAGTGTGATGGGAAGGTGAGGAGTGAGCATCTCTCAGCGTCTGCCCCCAGAAATCTGTGATGGGACGGTGTGGAGGGAGTTCACTCTGTGTCCGACCCCGGGAGCGACTGACTGGACGATGTTGAGTGAGCTTCACTCTGTGTCTGCTACCGTGATTGTGTGATGGGACGGTGTGGAGGGAGATTTTGCTCGGTGTCTGACCCCTGAAGTTGGTGATGGGACGGTATAGAGGGAGATTAGCACAATGTCTGACCCCGGTGTGCGTGTGATGGTAGAGTATAAAAGGTGCTTCACTCTGTGTCTGATCCCGTGAATGTGTGATGAGACGGTGTGGCGGGAGAATGACACTGTGTCTGACCCCGGGTGCTTGTGATGGGATGGTGTAGAGCGAGCTTCTCTCTGTGTCTTATCACGGAGGTCTGTTTTGGAACGGTGGGGAGAGAGAGCTGCCCATTGTGTCTTGCCCCGGACGTGTGTAATGGGACCCTGGGAACTTGTGGAGGGAGATTCACGCTGTCTCTAACCCCGGGTGTGTGTGAAAGGATGGTGTGGAGGGAGATTCACTCTGTGTCTGACCTCGGGAGTGTGTGATCGGACGCTGTGTTGGGAGATTTACTCAGGGTCTGACCCCGGGAGTGTGTGATTGGACGGTTTGTTGGGAGCCTCAGTTTTGTCAGGCCCCGGAGAGTGTGGAGCCATCCTCACGTGGTCTGACACAATCCCCTTCCTCGATTGAGTTCATTTCCAGTAGCTTTTGAACCATGTGTTTTGAACATTCTTTCTTCTCCTCATCGTGAGGTTTTATGAGGATAACAAGCGCCTTTTCCAGTTGATCCATCCCTGTCCTGCAAGTGTGTTCTGTAAATGGGGAACAGAGAACAGTGAGTGACGGTTTTAAGTTTTGCTGACAGAGAAGTTCTGAAGTTCCCTAACATCATGTCATTGCTGATATAAATAGTCACGGGTACCATCACTGAAGTGGGATTTCCCTGCAACAATCCATTTTTCACAGAATCGTTCAGTGTAGCTGTCTGGCCTGAAGACGCACACTCCAAGTTGAGGAACAGCTATTACCCCTCAGCCATCAGGAGGCAGGTAGAAGAGCCTCAGGTTTCAGGAACAGTTATTAACCCTCAAGTATCGGGAAGTAGTTCCACGCATCCTCAGGGCTCATAATAACAGTTTTAGGAATGGTTACTACCCCTTGTCCATCTGGAAGGACGTACAGGAGGTTCAGGATTCACCCCACTGTGTTCAGAAACAGTTATTACCACTCAACCTTCATTGGGAGGTACAGGATCCTCAGATCGGTCTCCAACTGGTTCAGGGACAGATATCAACTCGCAACCATCAGGAAGAAGGTTCAGGAGCCTCAGGCCGCTCACCACCAGCTCTGGAAGAGTTATATCCCTTCCAACGGCGGGAAGGGGGGTCCAGCAGCCTCTGGAACCAAACCTCCAGTTTCTGCAACAGTTACTAACTCTCAACCATCAGGAGGGAGTAACAAGAGCAGCAGGACCCACACCACCAGGATCAGGAACGGTTATTACCATTCAACCATCGGGTAGGAGCTCCAGGAGCCTCTGGAACCAAACCACCAGGTTCAGGAACAGTTACAGTCAACCATCAGTAGGGAGTTGCAGGAGCCTCAGGACCCACACCACAAGGGTCAGGAAAAGTTATTGTAACTCAACCATCGGAAAAGAGCTACAGGCGCCTCAGGACCCATAACCATCATGGTCAGGAACAGCTATTACCCTTCAATCGTCATGACGGAGTTACAGGACCTTCAGGCCGTCACCACGAGGTTAAACAACAGTTATTATACTTCAACCACCAGGTAGAAGGTACAGTAGGCTCAGATTGCTGTCCCCCAGGTGCAGAGTATGTTGAGTAAACGTCAACCATCAGGAAGCAGGAGCCACAGGCCTTTCCGAACCAGGTTCTGGAAGAGTTATTTCCCGTCAACCATCAGAAAGGGGTCCAGGAGCCTCTAGAACCGAACCACCAGGTTGAGGAACAGTTAAAAAACAGTCAACCATCGGTAGGAAGGTACAGGAGCCTCGGAACCCACACCATCAGGTTCAGGAGCACTTACTGCCTCCGAACCATCTTGCAGGGAGCTACAGGAGCTAGAGGAGCCACACCACCAGGTTCAGGAACAGTTATATTCAACTCAGACATCGGAAAGATGGTACTGGTGCCTGAGGAGCCACACCAGCAAGTCCAGCAGCAGTTATTATCCGCCTCCACCACCTTTGCCGGCAGCCTATTTCACGCACTCACCACTCGCTGAGTAAAAAAAAAAACTTAACCCTGACAACTCCTCTATACCAACTCCCCATCACCTTAAAATGTGTCCTCTTCTGGCAACCATTTCAGCCCTGGGGAAAACAAACCTCTGATTATCTACACAATAAATGCTTCTCGACATCTTATACACCTCTATCAGGTCACTTCTCATCCTCCGTCGCTCGAAGGAGAAAAGGCGTAATTCACTCAACCTATGCTCATCCCCCTGGTAAAATCCTTCTAATTATCCTCTGCGTCCTTCCTCTAGTGAGACGACTAAAATTTAGCACAGCCCTCCAAGTGATGTCTGACCAGGGTCCTATAAAGCTGAAACATTACCTCTCAGCTCCTAAATTCAATTCCAGGATTGATGAAAGCTACTGCGCCATATGCCTTCTTAACCACTGAGTCAACATTCGTAGTGTTTCGAGCGTCCTATTGGCTCGCACCCAAGATCCCTCTGATCCTCCACACTGTCTTACCACTAATACTATATTCTGCCATTATATTTGACCGACCAAATTGAACCACTTCATACCTGTCTGTGTTGAACACCATCTGCCGCTTCTCAACCCAGTTTTGCATCCGATCAATGTCCCTCTGTAAACTCTGACAACCCTCCACACTATCCTCAACACCTCCAACCTTTGTGTCACCATAAAACCTGCTAAATCATCCCTTCCATTTCCTCATCCAGGACATTTTTAATATCAGAGACAACTTTTCCTGCCTCTATCTTATCTATCACCTTTCATATTTTATCTGTTTCTATACGATCTTCTCTCATATTCTGAATTCCAGTGAATGGAGTCGCAGGAGATTAAATCTCTCCTCATTGTCTAACCCTCTCATCTCAGGAATTAACCTGGAGAAACTCCTCTGCACCGCCTTCAAAATCAGGACATGCTTTCTCAAGTAAGGAGACAGGAAAACACGCTGCGGCCTCATCACTACCCTGTGCAGATGCAGCATAAACTCCCTGCACTTAAAATGAATCCCTCTAGCTACGAAGCCCAACATCCTTTTTAAACTGAACAAGAGGCTGAGAGTAAAGGAGTAAATGCATCTCGGAGAGAAATCTTGTTTTTTACTGCTCGGAGAAATGAGACCAAAGTGCACAGGCGCGTGACGTAAAGCGCCAAACGTTTGAAAAAAAAAGCCCACCATGTACAGCGGCAGCGTTGAGAGCGGGCAGAGAAATGAGAATGAGCAGAGTCGCGCGGCTTTGGCATGAACAGCGAGGGCAGGTTCCTGTAAGTTTTGTTGAGTTCGTTTAGAATAGAGAGAATACGGTGCAGTATGTTGGAATGTTCCTCTTGCAGGATATAGGAAATCAGGAAGAGCTTCCCTGACAGCGACACCTGTGGGAAGTGCATCCAGCTGCAGCTCCTAACAAACTGGTTTACGGAACTGGAGGAAGATCTGGATGACCTCCGGATCATTCGGGAAAATGAGGAGTTTATAGATAGTAGTTTCAGGGAGGTTGTTACACCAAAGGAGCAGCGCACAGGTAATTCGGATGCTTTCAGGCGAGGGAAGAAGAAAGAGCAGGCAGAGCAGGGTTCCCCTGTGGCCATTGCCCTCAACAACAAGAAAACCGATTTGGATACTGTTGAGGGGATGAGTTACCTGGGACCAGCTGCGGCAGGCGGATCTCTGGCACTGAGTCTGGTGGAATGGAGAGTGGAAGAAGAGGAGACCGGTAGTGGTAAGTGACTCTACAGTTAGAGGTACAGACAGGAGGTTCTTTGGTCGTGACAGAGGCTCCCAGATGGTTTGTAGCCTCCCGGGTGTCAGAGTCGGGGGTGTTTCCGATCGCACGCACAACATTCTGAAGTGGAAGAGTGATCAGCCAGATGTCATGGTACAAATCGGTTGCAAGAACGAAGGAAGAGAGAGTGAGCAGGTCCTGAAGAGTGAGTATAGAGAGCTCTGTAGGAAAATAAAAAGGAAGGACCTCGAGGGTGGTAATTTCAGGATTCAGGATTGCCAGTGAGGGTAGGATTAGGATGTTCTGGAGGATGTACACGTGTCTGATGAAGTGGTGTAGGGGCAGTGTTACAGATTTCAGGATCACTGGGACCTCTTCTGGGGCAGGTGGCCCTTATACAAGAGAGACGAGTTATACCTAAACTACAAGGTGTCCAATATCATTGCAAGGAGATTTGTTAGTGCTTTTGGGGAGGACTTAAACCATATTTGCAAAGGGATGTGAGTTAGAGTGGCAGAGCAGTTAGTGGAGCGGGGGTGAAGATAAATGATGTTAAAGTTCATGCAAAGTCACAAACAGAAGGGTTGTGTGTGGTGGTAATAATCTTCTGAGGTGTGTCTATTTCAATGCAAGGAGTATTTTGAGGAAGGCTGCCGAGCTGAGGCCGGGGATTGACACATGGAATTACGACATTATAACCAGCAATGAAACTGAAACACAGGAGGGGCAGGACGGCCAGCTCAGTGTTCCAGAGTTCCGGTGTTTCAGACGTAATAGAGGTAGAAGAATGAAGGGTACGTGGGGTGGGGGGGGAGGGGTTGTGTTGGAAAATGCTACAGCAGTGCTCAGGCAGGACAGATCAGAGGATTTGTTTACCGGGGCCATATGTGTGGAGCGGAGAAACAGGAAAGTTATGACCACATTAATAGGGTTGTGCTATAGACCACCCAATAGTCAGCGAGAAACAGAGGAGCAAATCTGCAGAGAGATAACAGACAAATGCAGGAAACATAAAGATCTGACAGTAGGGGATTGTAATTTTCCACTTATTGACTGGGGCTCCCAAACTGTTAAAGGTCTAGAACGGTTAGAGTTGGTAAAATGTGTTCAGGAAAGTTTTCTAAATCAATATATAGAGGTACCATCTAGAGAGGATACAATATTAGATCTCTTGTTAGGAAACAAGTTAGGACAGGAGACGGAAGTGTGTGTAGGGAAACACATTGGTTCCAGTGATCATATCACCATTAGATTCAACTTGACCAAGGATAAAGATAGATCTGGTCTTCAGGTTGAGGTTCTAAACTGGCAATATTTAAAGAAATGGGAAAAGATCTACAAACTAGAACCCTTGCTGTTCTCTAGCAAGGGTGTGATTGGTAAATGGGAGGCCTTCAAAGGAGGAATTTTCACTTTGTATGTTCCTGTCAGGAATAAAGGCAAAGTGAATAAGAAGAAGGAACCTTTGTTATCAAGGGATATTGGAACTCTGATAAAGAAGAAGAGAGACAAATATGCCATGCAAGGAAAACCGCGAGCAAATAAGGTGCTTCACGAGTACAGAAAGTGCCAAAAAATCTTTAAGGAAGAAAACAGGAGGACTAAAAGAAGAAATGACGTTGTTTTGGCAGTCAAGGTGAAGTATAATCCAAAGAGCTTTGACAGGTATATTAAGAGCAAAAGGATCTTAATGGTCCTCTTGAAGATCAGAGGTCGGCTATGTATGGAACCAAAAAATAAATGGGAGAGATCTTAAATGTTTACTTTTTTGCGTCTGTATTTATAACCATATAACAATTACAGCACGGAAACAGGCCATCTCGCCCCTTCTAGTCCGTGCCGACCGCTTACTCTCAGCTAGTCCCACTGGCCCGCACTCAGCCCATAAGCCTCAAATCCTTTCCTTTCCATATACCTATCTAATTTTACATTAAATGTCAATACCGAAACTGCCTCTACCACTTCTACTGGAAGCTCGTTCCACACAGCTACCACTCTCTAAGTAAAGACATTCCCCCTCGTGTTACCCTTAAATTTTGCCAACTATCTCTCAACTCATGTGCTCATGTTTGAATCCCCCCTACTCTCAATGGAAAAGCCTATCCACGTCAACTCTATCTCTCCTCCGCATAATTTTAAATACTCTGTCATGTCTCCCTCAACCTTCCACGCTGCAAGAATAAAGACCTAACTTGTTCAACGTTTCTCTGTAACTTAGGTGCTGAAACCCAGGTAATATTCTAATAAAACATCACTGCACTCTCTCTATTTTGTTGACATCTTTCCTATAATTGGGTGAACCGAACTGCACACAATACTCCAAACTCGGCCTTGCCAATGTCTTGCAAAATTTTAACATTACATCCCAACTCAGTGCTCTGATTTATGAAGGACAGCATATGAAAAGCTTTCTTCACCACCCTATCCACATGAGATTTCATCTTCAAGGAACCATTATCCCAAGTTCACTCTGTCCTACTGCATTCTTCAATGTCCTACCATTTACCATGTATGCCCTATTTGGATTATTCCTCCCAAAATGTAGCACCTCACACTTATCAGCATTAAACTCCATCTACATCGTTCAGCCCACTCTTCTAACTGGCCTAAATCTCTCTGCAAGCTTTGCAAACCTACTTCATTATCCACAACACCACCTACCTTAGTATCATCTGCACACTTACCAATCCAATTTACCACCCCATCATCCAGATCATTAATGTATATGACAAACAGCATTGGACCCAGTACAGATCCCTGAGGCATACCACTAGTCACCGGCCTCTAATCTGACAGGTATCCACCACTACTCTCTGACATCTCCCATCTACCCACTGTTGAATCCATTTTACTACTTCGATATGATACCTAACGATTGAACCTCCCGAACTAACCTTCCGTGCGGAACCTTGTCAAAGGCTTGCTCACTGCTTTACCCTTGTCTACTTTCCTCGCACCCTCTTCAGAAAATTCAATAAGATTTGTCAAACATGACCTTCCACGCACAAATCCATGTTGATTGCTCCGAATCAAGCCCTATCTATCCAGATAATTATATATACCTTCTCCAAGAATGTTTTCCATTATTTTACCCACCATTGACGTCAAACCGACAGGACTTTAATCGCTAGGTTTGCTCTTAGAATTCATTTTAAACAGTGGAACCACATGAGCAATACGCCAATCCTCCGGCACCAACCCCGTTTCGAATGACATTTTAAATATTACCGTCAGAGGTTCTGTTATTTCTTCTCTAACTTCCCTCAAGATTCGAGGGAATATCCTGCCAAGACCGGGAGATTTAACCAATTTTATATTCATTAAAAGATACAGTACTTCCTCCTCTTTAATCGTCAGAGTTTCCATAACTTCCCTACTTGTTTCTCTTACCTTACACAATTCAATATCGTTCTCCTTGGTGAATACCAAAGAAAAGATATTGATCAAAATCTCTCTCATCTCTTTCTGCTCCACACATAGCTGTCCTCTCTGGTTCTTTAATGGAAAAATTTTATCCCTCACTATAATTTTGCTATTCATATAACTGTGGAAACCCTTCGTATTTATTTTCACCTTACTTGCTAAAGCAAACTTGTATCTCTTTTTAGCTTTTCTAATTTCTTTCTTAAGATTCTTCTTACATTCTTTATATTCATCGAGCAGCACATTTACTCCTTACTGCCTATATTTATTGCCGATATCTCTCTTTTTCCTAACCAAGTTTCCAATATCCCTTCAAAACCATGGCTCTCACAGACGTTTAACCTTTCCTTTCAACCTAACAGGAACATAAAGATTCGGTACACTGAAAATTTCACCTTTAAATGATCTCCATTGCTCTATTACATCCTTCCCATAAAACTAATTGTCCCAATCCACTCCTTCTAAATCCTTTCGCATCTCCTCAAAGTTAGCATTTCTGCAATCAAAAAGCTCAACCCTGGGTCCAGCCCTAACCTATTTAATAAGGAAACTGGCATGGAGTCAATGGAAATAAGGCAAACAAGGATCAGGGCTGGGTCCATTGTTATTTGTCATCTATATCAATGATCTGGATGATAATGTGGCAAATTGGATCAGCAGATTTGCTGATGATACAAGGATTGGAGGTGCAGTGGACAGTGAGGAAGGTTTTCAAAGCTTGCAGAGCGATTTGGGCCAGTTAAAGGAATGGGCTGAAAAATTACAGATGGAGTTTAATGCTTACAAGTGTGATGTATTGCACTTCGGAAGGTCAATCCAAGGTAGAACATACAAGGTAAATGGTAGGACACTGAGGAGTGCAGTAGAACATAGGGATCTGGGAGTACAGATGCATAACTTACTAAAAGTGTCTTCACATGTAGAAAGGGTTGCAAAGAAAGCTTTTGGTACATTGACCTTTATAAATCAAATTATTGAGTGTAAGAGTTGAAATGTAATGGTGGGGTTGTCTCAGACATTGGTGAGACCGAATTTGGAGTATTGTGTGCAGTTTTGGTCACCTAATTACAGGAAGGATATTAATAAGGTTGAAAGAATGCAGAGAAGTTTAAAAGGATGTTGCCGGGACTTGAGAAACTGAGTTACAGAGAAAGGTTGAATAGGTTATGACATTATTCCCTGGAGCGTAGGAGCATGAGTGGTGATTTGATAGAGGTGTATAAAATTATGACGTGTATAAATAGACTGAATGCAAACAGGCTTTTTAAAATGAGGCTCGGGGAGAAAAAAGCCAGAGGACATGGATTAACGGTGAAGGGGGAAAACTTTAAAGGGAACACTGGCGGCGTGGCTTCTTCACACAGAGGGTGGTGAAGGTGTGGTATGAGCTACCGGATGAAGTTGTGAATGCCGGCCTCACTTTTAATATTTAAGAAAAACTTGGACATGTGCAGGGATGAATGGTTTATGGAGGGATATGGTCCAGGTGCAGGTCAGTGGGACTAGGCAGAAAAATGTTTCAGCACAGCCAAGAAGGGCCTAAAGGCCTGTTTCTCTGCTGTAATATTCTATGGCTCTATGGTTCTAACAGTCTGCAATCTCTCGACAGGTCTGTTCCTCCTAATTCAGCAGATTGTTCGCTGGTCTACAATGTAGCTTGAATATCATGGTCATAAATTTCTTATTCCTTATTTCCTCATTTCCATCGATGAAGGAAGAGCAGTAGATGTAGTGTACATGGCTTTAAGCAAGACATTTGTTAAAGTACCCCATTCAAGCCTTATTGAGAAAGTAAGGAGTCATGGGATCCAACGGGACTTACTTTGTGGATCCAGAACTGGCTTGCCCACAGAAGGCAAAGTGTTGTTGTAGATGGGTCATATGTTGCATGGAGGTCAGTGACCAACGATGTATCTCAAGGGTCTGTTCTGGGACCCTTACTCTTCGTGATTGTTATAAATTACCTGAATGAGGAGGTGGAGGGATGTGTTCGTATGTTTGCTGCTGACAGAAAGGTTGGAGGTTGGGTGGATAGTGTGGAGGGTTGTCAGAAGTTACAGTGGAACATTGATAGGATGCAAAACTGGGCTGAGACATAGAAGATGGATTTCAATCCTGATATGAATGAAGTAGTTCATTTTGGTAGGTCAAATATTATGGCCGAATATAATATTCATGGCAAGACTCTTGGCAGTGTAGAGGATCAGAGGGATCTTGGGTTTCGAGTCTATAGGACGCTCAGAACAGCTGCGCAGGTTGACTCTGTGGTTAAGAGGGCATCCTGTGCATTGGCCTTCATCAACCGTGGAATTGAATTTAATAGCCGAGAGGTAATGTTGCAGCTATATAGGACCGTGGTCAGACCCCACTTGGTGCACTGTGCTCAGTTCTGTTCGCCTGACTACAGGAAGGATCTGGCAGCCATAGAAAGGGTTCGGAATGTGTGGTATGTACCGCGAGAATGGTTGAAAAGAGATAAATATTTAATGAATATACTGCTGGTAGCTTGTAAAAAGACTCTTACTAGGAAATGGTTATCAGAGGAGAGCCCAACTTCAAATGCATGGATGGAAATGACAATGGACATTTACAAAATGGAGCAGATAATGGCGTCTGTTAATCATAAGTTGGAACAATTTGATACTGAAAAAATGGTTTAACTACATAACACCTCATAGGCCTGATTTTATTCTCACCAAACAATGAATATGTTGTAAAAAATGATCACTCCCTACTTGTACATCGTTTTCCCCTTTCCCTTGATCTTTCTTTCCTCTCTTTCTATAAGTGTATACCTCAGATAAATATTATGTGGAGATTTGTGTCATTTATGACTATATGATATATTTGTACAATATATGAAATACATCATATGAGAATGTTTGTCGATGAAATTGAACAAAAATAAATTATTTTAAAAAAGTACAGAGGAGATTCACAAGGAAATTGCCTGGACTGGAGAGCATGCCTTATGAAAACAGGTTGAGCTAACTCGCCTTTTCTCTTGAAGAGAAGGAGGATGAGAGGAGACCTGATAAATGTGTATAAGATGATGAGAGGCATTGATCGTGTGGATTGTCAGAGGCCTTTCCCCAGGGCTGAATGGTTCCACAAAAGGACACAGTTTGAATGTGATGTGGAGAAGGTGCAGAACAGTTGTCAGGGGTAAATGTTATACGTAGAGAGTGGGAGTGCGTGGAATGGGCTGCTGGCAACGGCGGTGGAGACGGATACAATAGGCTCTTTTAAGAGACTTTATATAGGTACATGGAGCTTAGAAAAATAGCGGACTGTGTGTAAGTCTAGTAATTTCGAAGGTAGGGACATGTTCGGCGCAACTTTGTGAGCCGTAGGGCTTGTGTTCTGCTGTAAGTTTTCTATGTTTCTATATTTACTCCCATAAAGCCTCACTTAGACAAGTTGTCTTGTCTGTTCTGAGTGGTTTGCGGTGACATTTGCTCAGTACTGTACTGTCACCACTTCTCCTGTAATTCTTCCTATTTTCTCACGTCCAAAAATAGGGAAACCCGAAAGTTCGTGCCGACCTGCTTGCTTCTCCCACACCCTACTCTCAATAATGGCTGAAACATCATATTCACTGTGTTGATTCATGCCCTGAGCGCAACTGCGCTGCTTAGAAGCTTCCTGCATTGAAATATACGGAGCTCAGGGCATCAGCCGCTTGATGCACAACCTTTTGATTCCTGACTTTTTCTGAGGTCTTAACAACATCTGTCTCCATATTAACTCCGCTGTCTGCTCTCAAACTCTGAATCACACCCCCCCCCCCCGCTAATTGAGTTCATTAACTCTCCCAAAACTCTCATGTACAGTACTGAAAAACCTTCCCTCTAGGATATTAGCTCCCCTAGAGCTTATGTTTATACTGTTCACAACCTGTTCTGTACAGATCCCGCCTTCCTTGGGAAAATAACACAATGAAATCTGAAGCCCTCCCACCTGCACCGTAGTTTGTGCCCCAGAGGAGAATCTTGCTGGTCTGGAAATCTGCCGCTCCCACATCTGCTGCTGCTTGGTTAGAGGACGGAAAGTTCTTTTTTTATTCCTGAAATTAGAAAAGATTAAATTCAGTCTGAGGGAGTCTGTGAAGAAGTTCTATTCGAAATGAGGGCCCTTCTTATCATATTTTGGGAGTCTTAAGGAATTACCAACTAGTTGAGGACATTTGATGGTACTTGGGAATTTGCTTCCCTTTTAACAGGCATATGGTTTACCTCACAGGGTGGTTGATGAATTTTAATCTGAGTCTATTCTGGATCATCTGAGATGTTGTAGATATGTGTGGGACTTCGTCTTGAAGTAGTGTGGGGGTATGGCTGTGAAATGACCGTACTTCAATTTGTGAAGTGTTGTATTGTAAATGCATTCGCTGTCATTGTATGTTCGGGGAGGGCGGGTGAGGGGAGGTTTGTTTAGGGGTAAGATACAAAAGCAAAATAGATACAAATGTAATCTATTATGTATTTTATATTGTGCCGTTCCTTCAATAAAATATATTATAAAGAAAGAATCATAGGGAAGGAATGGTGTGCTGTGAAAAGAGGAAGGAAGGGGCGGAGAGTGGAGCCACAGAAAGGGTGTTCAAATTCAGCCGTTGGAGCAGTACGTGTGAGGCAGCATGTTCTGGCTCCCTGGCCTTGTTTGGAGTCTGATATCCAGCGAAGCTCGCAAAATAATTTCCCATCACACCCCAGGGATCAGACATCTGAAGTACCTCCCGCACCATCGCAGCACACCCTACCAGAGTCAGCAAATGTGCACAGCCCTCTCTCTCCTCTGTTTCCCCACTCACCAATACCCAGCCTTTCGGCTTTCCAGTAATCTTCAATCCTGGGTGTCTCTCGGAGATTTAGCAAATCTCTCTCCAATCTACCACCCCATCATCCAGATCATTAATGTATATGACAAACAACTTTGGACACAGTACAGATCCCTGAGGCACACCACTAGTCACCGGCCTCCAATCTGACAGTTATCCACCACTACTCTCTGATATCTCCCATCTAGCCACTGTTGAATCCATTTTACTACTTCAATATTGATACCTAACGATTGAACATTCCTAACTAACCTTCCGTGCGGAACCTTGTCAAAGACTTTCTCACTGCTTTACCCTTGTCAACTTTCCTCGCAACCACTTCAAAAAATCCAAAAAGATTTGTCAGACATGACCTCCCACGCACAAATCCATGTTGACTGCTCCTAATCAGACCCTGTCTGTCCAGATAATTATATATACCATGTCCAAGAATACTTTCTATTATTTTACCCACCACTGACGTCAAACCGACAGGCCTATAATCGCTAGGTTTACTTTTATAACTCTTTTTAAACAGTGGAACCACATGAGCAATACGCCAGTTCTCCGGCAGCATCCCCGTTTCTAATGACATTTTAAATATTACCGTCAGAGGCCCGGTTATTTCTACTCTAACTTCCCTCAAGATCTGAGGGAATATCCTGCCAGGACCGGGAGATTTACCCAATTTTATATTCATTAAAAACTACAGTACTTTATCCTCTTTAATCGTCATAGTTTCCATAACTTCTCTACTTTCTCTTACCTTCCACAATTCAATATCGTTCTCCTTGGTGAATACCAAAAAAGAGAAATTGATCAAAATCTCTCTCATTCGGCTCCACACATAGCTGTCTTCTGTGGTTCTTTAAGGGACAAATTTTATCCCTCACTATCCATTTACTATTAACATAACTGTGGAATACCTTCGTATTTATTTTCACCTTACTTGCCAAAGCAACCTCTTATCTTCTTTTAGCTTTTCTAATTCCTTTCTTGATTCTTCTTACATTCTTTATATAACTCGAGCACCACATTTACTCCTTACTGCCTATATTTATTGTCGATATCCCTCTTTTTCCCAACCAAGATTCCAATATCCCTTCAAAACCATGGCTCTCACAGGCGTTTAACCCTTCCTTTCAACCTAACAGGAACATAAAGATTCGGTACACTGAAAATTTCACCTTTAAATGATCTCCATTGCTCTATTACATCCTTCCCATAAAACAAATTGTCCCAATCCACTCCTTCTAAATCCTTTCGCATCTCCTCAAAGTTAGCCTATCTGCAATCACAAATATCAACCCTGGGTCCGGTCCTAACCTATTTAATAAGGAAACTGGCATGGAGTCAATGGAAATAAGGCAAACAAGTAGTGAGTTCATGGATCCTATACAGATTGAAGAGGAGAACGTGCTTGCTATCTTGAGGTAAATCAGAGTAGATAAATCCCCGGGACCTGACGCGGTATTCCCTCGGACCTTGAAGAATACTAGTGTTGAAATTGCAGGGGCCCTGACAGATATAGTTAAAATGTCGGTATCCACGGGTGAGGTGCCGGAGGATTAGAGGATAGCTCATGTTGTTCCGTTGTTTAAAAAAGACGCTAAAAGTAATCCCGGAATTATAGGCCAGTAAGCCTGACGTCTGTAGTGTGTATGTTATTCTAAGGAGTACTAAACGATAGGATCTACAGGCATTTGGATAGACAGGGCTTTATTAGGGATTGTAAACATGGCTTTGTTTCTGGTAGGTCATGTTAAACAAATCTATTAGAGTTTCTCTAGGATGTTACAAGGAAAGTGGATGAAACGAATGCAGTGGATGTTGTCTAAATGAACCTCAGTAAAGCCTTTGACAAGGTCCCGCATAGGAGATATGTTAGGAAGATTCAGCCGCTAGGTATTTATGATGAGGTAGTAAATTGGATTAGACATTGGCTCAATGGGAGAAGTCAGAGAGTGGTAATGGAGGATTGCTTCTCTGAGTGGAGGCCTGTGATTAGTGGTGTGCCACAGGGACCAGTGCTGGCTCCATTGTTATTTGTCATCTATATCAATGATCTGGATAATAATGTGACAAATTGGATTAGCAAATTTGCTGATGATACAAAGATTGGAGGTGCAGTGGACAGTGGGGAAGGTTTTCAAAGCTTGCAGAGGGATTTGGACCAGTTGCAGGAATGGGCTGAAAAATTACAGATGGAGTTTAATGCGGACAAGTGTGATGTATTGCACTTCGGAAGGTCAAACCAAGGTAGAACATTCAAGGGAAATGGTAGGACACTGAGGAGTGCAGTAGAACAGAGGGATCTGGGAGTACAGATACATAACTTAGTAAAAGTGGCTTCACATGTAGAAAGGGTTCAAAGAAAGCTTTTGGTACATTGGCCTTTATAAATCAAATTATTGAGTGTAAGAGTTGAAATGTAATGACGAGGTTGTATAACACATTGGTGAGATCGAATTTGGTGTATTGCGTGCAGTTTTGGTCACCTAATTACAGAAACGATATTAATAATTTAGAAAGAATGTAGAGAACGTATAAAATGATGTTGCCGGGACTTGAGAAACTGAGTTACAGAGTGATGTTGAATAGGTTATGACATTATTCCCTGGAGCGTAGGAGAGTGACGGATGATTTGATAGCGGTATATAAAATTATGATGATAGATAGATAGATAGATACTTTATTCATCCCCATGGGGAAATTCAACTTTTTTTTTCCAATGTCCCATACACTTGTTGTAGCAAAACTAATTACATACAATACTCAACTCAGTAAAAAATATGATATGCATCTAAATCACTATCTCAAAAAGCATTAATTATAGCTTTTAAAAAGTTCTTAAGTCCTGGCGGTTGAATTGTAAAGCCTAATGGCATTGGGGAGTATTGACCTCTTCATCCTGTCTGAGGAGCATTGCATCGATAGTAACCTGTCGCTGAAACTGCTTCTCTGTCTCTGGATGGTGCTATGTAGAGGATGTTCAGAGTTTTCCATAATTGACCGTAGCCTACTCAGCGCACTTCGCTCAGCTACCGATGTTAAACTCTCCAGCACTTTGCCCACGACAGAGCCCGCCTTCCTTACCAGCTTATTAAGACGTGAGGCGTCCCTCTTCTTAATGCTTCCTCCCCAACACGCCACCACAAAGAAGAGGGCGCTCTCCACAACTGACCTATAGAACATCTTCAGCATCTCACTACAGACATTGAATGACGCCAACCTTCTAAGGAAGTACAGTCGACTCTGTGCCTTCCTGCACAAGGCATCTGTGTTGGCAGTCCAGTCTAGCTTCTCGTCTAACTGTACTCCCAGATACTTGTAGGTCTTAACCTGCTCCACACATTCTCCATTATTGATCACTGGCTCCAGATGAGTCCTAAAGTCCACCACCATCTCCTTGGTCTTGGTGATATTGAGACGCAGGTAGTTTGAGTTGCACCATATCACAAAGTCCTGTATCAGTTTCCTATACTCCTCCTCCTGTCCATTCCTGACACACCCCACTATGGCCGTGTCATCAGCGAACTTCTGCACATGGCAGGACTCCGAGTTATATTGTAATGTGTAATGTGTAATGAGTTATGTGTAGATAGAGTGAATGCAAGCAGGCTATTTAAACTGAAGCTCGGGGAGGGAAAAGCCAGAGGACATGGGTTAACGGTGAAGGGGGAAAACTCTAAAGGGAACATTGGGGGGCGTGACTTCTTCACACAGAGGGTGGTGAAGGTGTGGAATGAGCTACCGGATGAAGTTGTGAATGCAGGCCTCACTTTTGATATTTAAGAAAACCTTGACATGTGCATGGATGAGTGGTTTATGGAGGGATATGGTCCAGGTGCAGGTCAGTGGGACTAGGCAGAAAAATGTTTCAGCACAGCCAAGAAGGGCCTAAAGGCCTGTTTCTCTGCTGTAATATTCTATGGTTCTATGGTTCTAACAGTCTGCGATCACTCTACAGATCTGTTCCTCCTAATCCAGCAGATTGTTCGCTGGTCTACAATGTAGCTTGAACATCATAGCCATATATGTCTTATTCCTTATTTCATCATTTCCATTGATGAAGGAAGAGCAGTTGATGTACTGCATATGGATTTCAGCAAGGCATTTGTTACAGTACTCCATTTAAGCCTTATTGAGAAAGTAAGGAGGCATGGGATCCAAGGAAGCATTGCTTTGTGAATCCAGAACTGGCTTGCCCACAGAAGGCAAAATGTTGTTGTACATGGGCCATATTTTGCATGGAAGTCAGTGACCAGCGATGTATCACAGGGATCTGTTCTAGAACCCTTAATATTCGTGATTTTTATAAATGACCTGAATGAGGAGGTGGAGGGATGTGTTCGTATGTGTTGCTGCTGACACAAAGGTTGGAGGTTTTGTCGATAGTGTGGAGGGCTGTCAGAAGTTACAGTGGAACATTGATCGGATGCAAAACTGGACTGAGACATAGAATATGGATTTCAATCCAGATATGAATGAAGTGGTTCATTTTGGTAGGTCAAATGTTATGGCCGAATACAATATTAATGGCAAGACTCTTGGCAGTGTAGAGGATCAGAGGGATCTTGGGTTTCGAGTCTATAGGACGCTCAAAACAGCTGCGCAGGTTGACTCTGTGGTTAAGAGGGCATCCTGTGCATTGGCCTTCATCAACCGTGGAATTGAATTTAATAGCCGAGAGGTAATGTTGCAGCTATATAGGACCGTGGTCAGACCCCACTTGGTGTACTGGGCTCAGTTCTGTTCGCCTGACTACAGGAAGGATCTGGCAGCCATAGAAAGGGTTCGGAATGTGTGGTATGTACCTCGAGAATGGTTGAAAAGAGATAAATATTTAATGAATATACTGCTGGTAGCTTGTAAAAAGACTCTTACCAGGAAATGGTTATCAGAGGAGAGCCCAACTTCAAATGCATGGATGGAAATGACAATGGACATTTACAAAATGGTGAAGATAATGGCGTCTGTTAATCATAAGTTGGAACAATTTGATACTGAAAAAATGGTTTAACTACATAACACCTCATAGGCCTGATTTTATTCTCACCAAGCAATGAATATGTTGTAAAAAATGATCACTCCCTACTTTTACATCGTTTCCTCCTTTCCCTTGATCTTTCTTTCCTCTCTTTTCTATAAGTGTAGACATCAGATAAATATTATGTGGAGATTTGTGTCATTTATGACTGTATGATATATTCTATACAATATCTGAAATACATCTTATGGAACTGTTTGTTTGACGATGACATAAAAAAAATTGCCAAAAAAAAGTACCAAGGAGATTCAGAAGGAAATTGCCTGGATTGGAGAGCATGCCTTTAGAAAACAGGTTGAGTGAACTCGGCCTTTTCTCTTGAAGAGAAGGAGGATGAGAGGTGACCTGATAAAACTGTATAAGATGATGAGAGGCATTAATCGTGTGGATAGTCCGTGGCTTTTTCCCAGCGCTGAAAAGGTGCAACAAGAGGACACAGGTTTAAAGTGATGTGGAGAAGGTGCAGCGCAGATATCAGGGGCAAATGATATACGTAGAGAGTGGGAGTGCGTGGAATGGGCTGCGGGCAACAGCGGTGGAGACGGATACAATAGGCTCTTTTAAGAGACTTTTGTATAGGTACATGGAGCTTAAAAAGATAGAGGACTGTGGGTACGTCTAGGTAGGGTAGGGTAGGGTTTAAGGTAGGGACATGTTCGGCGCAACTTTGTGGGCCGAAGGGCCTGTATTCTGCTGTATGTTTTCTGTATTTCCTCCCATAAAGACTCACTTAGAAAAGTTGTCTTGTCTGTTCTGACTGTGGTTTGCGGTGACAATTGCTCAGTACTGTAATGTCACCACTTCTTCTCTAATTCTTCCTATTTTCTCACGTCCAAAAATAGGGAAACCCGAAAATTCGTGCTGTCCTGCTTGCTTCTCCTACACCCTACTCTCAATAATGGCTGAAACATCATATTCACTGTGTTGAGTCAGCTCAACTGCGCTTCTCAGAAGCTTCCTGCATTGAAATATACGGAGCTCAGGGCACCAGTCGCATGATGCAGAACCTCTTCATTCCTGCCTTTTTCGGAGGTCTTAACAACATCTGTCTCCATATCGACTCTGCTATCTGCTCTCGAAATCTGAAACCCATCGCCCTGTAAATCGAGTTCAACAACTCTCCCAAAAATCTCTCATGCACAGTACTGACAAACCTGCCCGCTAGGATATCAGTTCCCCGACAGCTTATCTGTAAACTGTCTACCACCTGTTCGGTACAGATCCCGCCTTCCTTGGGAAAATAACACAATGAAATCTGAAGCCCTCCCACCTGCACCGTAGTTTGAGCCACGGAGGAGAACCTTGCTGGTCTGGAAATCTGCCACTCCCCCATCTGCTGCTGCTTGGTTAGAGGACGGAATGTGTTATTCTGAAATTAGAAAAGATTAAATTACCTCTGAGGGCGCCTGTGAGAAAGTTCTATTCGAAATGGGGATCTTTATTGTCATATTTTGGGAGACTTAAGGAATTACCTACTAGCTGAGGGCATTGGATTCTACTTGGGAAGTTGCTTCCCGTTTAACACGCATATGGTTTACCTCACAGGGTGGTTGATGAATTGTAATATGAGTGTATTCTGGATCATCTGAGATATTGTAGATTTGTGTGGGATTTCGGCTTGAAGTAGTGTGGGGGTATGGCTGTGAAATGTCCGTACTTGCATTTGTGAAGTGTTGAATTGTAAATACATTAGCTGTCATTGTATGTTCGTGGAGGGCGGGTGAGGGGAGGTTTGTTTAGGGGTAAGATACAAAAGCAAAATGGAGGAAAATGTAATCCATTATGTATTCTATATTGTGCCGTTCCTTCAGTAAAATATATTATAAAGAAAGAATCATAGAGATCGAATGGTGTGTTGTGAAAAGAGGAAGGAAGGGGCGGAGAGTGAGGCCACAGAAAGGGTGTTCAGTTTGCAGCCGTTGGAGCAGAACGTGTGAGGCGCCATGTTCTGGCTCCCTATCTTTGTTTGGAGTCTGTTTAAACGCCAAAATCCACTGACCCATGGCCAGGAGTCACAGACAGAGTGAGTATCCCTCCATACAATCCCATCACACAACCCCGGGATCATACACAGAGTTCAACTCCCTCCATACTGTTTCAACACACACTCCGGGGTCACACAGAGTGAAGCTCCGTCCACACCGTCCAAACGCACAGTTCATGGGTCTGATAACCAGCGAAGCTCCCTAAATATTATTCCATCACACTCCCGGAATCAGACATGTGAAGTATCTCCCGCACCACAGCAACACACCCTACCGGAGTCAGCAAAAGTGCGCAGCCCTCTCCCTCCTCCGGTCTCCCCACTCACCAATACCCAGCCTTTCGGCTTTCCAGTAGTCTTGAATTGTGTGTGTCTCTCGGAGATGGTGTGTGAGTGTGAGTGAGCGGATTGTGTGCTGCCGTTAGAGGAAGGAAGGGGAGGAGAGAGGAGGCCAGGGAAAGGGTAATGAGTTTGCAGGCACTGATGCAAGTGGTTTGGAACACGTGACCGTCCTGCGCATGCAGAGTTGTGGAGAGGCTCAGATACTGGTGATCGATATCCGTTGGAACGGGGGGGGAGGTGTAATACAGAGAGAGAGAAAAATAAATGTATCAGGGATGGGTTAAGAAGGGGAGGGGCATTAACGGAAGTTAGAGTAATAAATGTTCATGCCATCAGGTTGGAAGCCGGTATATACCGGCTGGGTAGCCTCCCTTCTTACCCATTCCCTGACATATTTAGATGTTTGTTTCTTCTCTCACTCTGCCTGTTCTCCATCTCCCTCTGGTGCTCCCCTCCCTCTTTCTTTCTCCATTGGCCTCCAAACCCATGATCATTTCCCTTCTCCAGCTCTGTATCACTTTCGCCAATCACCTTTCCAGCTCTTCGCTACATCCCACCCCCTCTGATCTTCTCCTATCATTTCGCATTTCCCCCTCCCCCCACAACTTTCAAATCTCTTACCATCTTTCATTTCGGTTAGTCCTGACGAAGGGTCTCTGCCTGAAACGTCGACAGTGCTTCTCCTTCATAATGCTGCCTGGCCTGCTGTGTTCCAGCAGCACTTTTCGTGTGCTGTGCAGGAGAGGATGTGGGTCACGGAGACGGGGATGCTTGTAGGCGAGGGATGGGTGACGGAGACGGGAGTGGTGTACTGCAGTCTGTATGACGGTGACTGGGAATCGTGCAGGAGTAGGGTGACGGAGTCGGGGTGTGGTTTTGGAGAGGGAGGGTGTTATGCATACGGGGCGGACTGTATTCGAGTGACAGTGCAGGACCTGAACCTGTGTTGGTATCCTTGAGTGGTGAGATCCTGCTGTGGTGCAGAGCCTGTCAGTGTGTCAGTGTCACGATGAGGGACGTGTTCATGTCAGATGTGGGTTGTGGCAGTGACACCGAAACACTTTCAGTGTCCCATTGAAGAACGTCTCTGTGTCACAGTGAGGGTTGTGTGTCCCGTCATAGCTTATGCAAACGGTACTGTCCCACCTTCAATCAAGTCTCACTAATATCTACCGTGTCAGGCTTAGAGGCGTTGACTCCTGACCTGAGCGCATCTGCCCTTCAAATAATACTTCCTGCATTGAAACGTACGCAGCTCAGAACATGAGTCCCAGCAGGCTCAACCATTTGCTTCCTGACTTTTTCAGAAGTCTTAACAACATCTGTCCCAACAACCACTCAACTATCTGTATTGGCGTTCTTATTTACATGTCCATGCAACGCTAGTTTATACCACCACTCTCCCATTTTCATAGCAAACTTTACCGCTGTGATATTAGTTCGGTTCCTGTTCAGGTGAAAACTGAGAGAATTGCTCATGGGAGAGGAAATGAAGGAGCTGAGCAAGGTGGAGGCGGTGAGGCGCTGTCACCAGGCAGGGGTCTGTGCTGCCCCCCAGTGTTCGTTCGGCAGAAGGCAATCTCGTTGTGAACAATTGTAGATTCCCGTGGCATTCAAAATGCCCAGGAACATCAAGTCATCAAGTTGCATAAATGTGATGTAGGTGTGAGTGTGTGTGTGTGTGTGTGTGTGTGTGTGTGTGTGTGTGTGTGTGTGTGTGTGTGTGTGTGTGTGTGTGTGTGTGTGTGTGTGTGTGTGTGTGTGTGTGTGTGTGTGCGCGCGCGCATGTACAAAATGCGTGAATGCGTTTTACTGATATCCTACATCAGCTTGCTATCTTTCCATTTTATACATATTGTGCATGCTTTGTGCCATGTGGGACTGTTGGTATGGCAATTAACAGCAGGACCTGGCTGTATTCATGGGCAGTTCTGTGTGATGACATTACAATGAAACTTAAATTGAAATTAATTGAAATGAAACCGTTCCGTCTGTGGAGTTTGCATCTTCAGTGGAAGAGAATCTAGTGATACACATATCTGAAGTTCTCATTCCAACCCTAATGTTAAACTGAAAGTTCTTTTTAATTTTAGCCACACCTGCACATACATAAGTTTGCAGAAACGGCTCCCTCTTCGTTCCTATATACTGGTATCTATAACATAGGCAACATAGAAACATAGAAAAATCTGCAGCACAATACACGCCCTTAGGCCCACAAATCGGTGCCGAACATGTCCCTAACTTAGGGTTTACCCATAGGCCTCTATTTTTCCAAGCTCCATGCAGCCAGCCTGGAGTCTCTCAAAAGCCCCTATTGTATCCGCCTCCACCAGCGCCGCCGACAGCCCATTCCACGCACTCACCACTCAACGTAAAAAAAAACTTACCCTGACAGCTCCTCTGTACATACTTCCGAGCACCATAAATCAGTGCGCTTTTGTGCTAGCCATTTCAGCTCTGACAAAACGGGTCTGACTGTCCACACGATAAATGCCTCTCATTATCTTGTACAAATCTATCTGTTCACCGCTCATCCTCAGTCGCTCTAAGGAGAAATGATCGAGTTAATTCAACCTCATGAGACATGCTCCACAATTCCAGCAACAATCTTGTATTCTGGGGACCGCATACCATCGAGGAATCTGGTTCTCGTCCACAGTACCTCTTTTCCGTTCCCCTAACAAAGACAACCCTATCGATACAACTCGTCAGATTTCACCCCCTTCCCTGCGGAGCCACAGAATCATAGTCACTGCCAGAGACCTGACCGGTGAGACTTTCCCCTGCTTGGTCATTTGCACCTCTCTCCTCCGATCCAGAAGTATCCAAAGTGGTCTACCTGTTATTGAGCGGGTTGGCCACAAGGGGTCTCTGCACTGGTTCTGGCTGTTTAACCTCTTTCACCTTCCTGTCTGTCACCCAGATTCCTGTATCCTACACCTTGAGTGTAAATACCTCTCTATATGTCCTCCCTGTCACTGGATCAGCTTCCCGAATGATCTCGAGTTCATCCAGTTCCAGTTCCAACGCTGTTACGCACAGTGATAGACGGTGCAGCTGGATGATCGTCTTACAGGTGAAGTTGTCAGGGACTCTGCAGGTGTCCATGCCCTCGCACAACCCGCAGGGAAAGCAGTCAACTCTCCTGTCAGGCATGCTTACTGCTCTTTCTAACTGCAATTATAAACGAAACAATTAATAAAAATGAAAAACACATTTGCCAACAGTTGTGTGCCTTCTCTCACGCGAGACTCTCCTCCGTATAGCATGAAATTGATAAGCCTTCCATCTTTCACTTCAAATACTGTTTACTCTAACAATGGCTGCTGCGATTGCCCACCTCTTTACTCCGAGGTAAACCCCCTCTGCTCCGGTTCATCACACGGATACAGATTCAAACAATGAATGAAATTCACTCCACACCATCTCAGCACCCAGACCCGGGGTCAGGCACAGATTGAAACTCCCTCCCCCCGGTCCCTTCACACACTCCGGGTTCAGAAGCTGCTTTCCTCTCCCCACCCCCAGCACTCCGCCGTTCCAGTAGTCCTTCATTGTGTGTCTGTCCCGGAGACTGTGCGTGTGTTTCTGTTCAGATGGTGAGCAGTGAAGAGCGGAGAAGTGGGAGAGGTTGAGGGGGAGGGAGTAGGGACGTGGTGTTGAGATAGTGGTCACTGGGAGAAAATGGTGTGGAACCACAATACCGGCCTGTCCACACAGAGCAGTGAACAGGCTCAGAACCGAGAGATCAACATCCGGAGGAGGGGGTTGGGTGCTGTAATACCAGCCGTCACGTCTCCCCTTTTCTCCAGAATTGCAGATGAACAGAGTTTGTCTGTTCATATTCCAGATGAACAGAGGGGTATAGAGGAGCGAGAGGGTTGATGGAACAGTGGAGAGTGTAGGGGACGGAGCGGGTCAGGGAGACGGAGAGAGTAGATGGAGAAGGAGGAGATAACGGAGATCGCAAGGATTGTAGTGGAAGAAGGGTTGATGGAGACGGGGTATGTAAATGAAGACGGCGGTGATGAACACGAATGTAGGGGAGATCGATATCGGGTGTAGGGTGTGGGGGTGTGGTGGTGTAACACCAGACGTCACCTCTCCCTCATACTCCCACAATTGCCTGTGAACACAGAGAGAGAGGAGAGTGGAGGGACGACGTAGGTGGGGATAGTTTTAAGGGATTCAGGAGGTAAGGGAGCCAGGACGGTCGGAGATAAGGGGGGCAGGACGTGTGCAGGGCAGCGAGTGTTGAAGTTGCAGCTGGATGACCTTCTTACAGGTGAAGTTGTCGGGAACTCGTGAGGTCTCCCTGCCTTCCCACATCTCGCAGGAGGAGTATTCAACTCTCCTGACAGACATTGCTAATACTCAGACTTTGCGATTATGAAGAAAGAAACAATAATTAAACTGAAAACAAATCAACCAACAATTCTGTGTCTCCTCTCACCCGAGAATCTCCTCCTTGAAGGTTCAAAGAGATAAACACTCTGACTTCCAATCAAATCCAATTCCTGCCAATCTTTCCCTCCATTCCGGCTCATCACACACACACACACACACACTCAAACACTGTGTGAAAATCCACACCGTCTAATCCAACACACCTGTGTTCAGACACAGACTGAAGCTCCCTCCACACCGTCCTATCACACACTCCTGAAGTTAGACACTGGGTGACGCTTTCTCCGGACTGTCATATCGCACACACCCGGGTTCAGACACAAACTGAAGCTTACACCACCGAGTCCCTTCAGAAGCCCCCATGTTCAGAAGCTCCTTCCCTCTCACCAATCCCAGAACTCCGCCGTTCCTGTAGTCTTGAATTGTGAGTCCGGCTCGGAGAATGTGCGTGTGTTTGTGTTCAGAGGGTGTGCCGGGAACAGGAGAGAATTGGACGAGGGGTTGGTTTTGGTGGGAACACGGACGCGAGGTGAGATGTCAGTCACTGGGATGAACTGTTCTCGAACCAAACGATCGGCCTGTTCACATAGAACAGGGCAGAGTCTCAGAAACGAGAGATCGATATCCAGTGGAAGGCGGCTGGGTGTTGTAACAACAGACGTCACCTCACCCCTCCTCCCCATAATTCCATATAAGCAGAGAGAGAGGGAGACGTGTTGAGGAGGGAGAGGGTTAATGGAATCGTGGATGATCTGTAGGGGATGGAGCGGGTCAGTGAGAAGGAGAGCCGAATTGGTGAAGCTGGAGATAACGGAGACAGCACGGAGTGTAGGGGACGGAGCGGTCATGGAGACAGGGTGTGGAACAAGATAGCGGTGGCGGAAACGGGGAGGGTTGTTGGGGATGTCGTGAATGACGGTGACGAGGATGGTCGGCTGGGAAGGAGGGTTGACGACGAACAGGAAACTGAAAACTCAATGAACCAGGAACACCTTCTTTCCCTCCGCCAGCATATTCTTCAACGCATCAGCACCACCTCCACATTTTTGCGGCATTTATTAGCTTTTTGCATTTGACATTAATTTTACATATTTGCGACCTACAGATTCTTCAAAAGAACAAATCTCAGGTGGTCTAAGTTACAGATAATAAAACAGACCGTGAATCCGGTAGAAAAGATGCGATACAGGTGGACAGGACATTTGACACGCTGGCCTTCATCAGTCAGGACACTGAGTACGGGGGTCGGAGGTCACGTTGCAGTGGCAGATGACGTCGGTCAGGCCGCACTTGGAGTATGGAGTTCAGTTCTGCTTGCCTTGCTCGAAGAAAAAAACTCAACGAGCTGGAAAGATTGCAGAGGGAGATTTCCGAGGATGCTGCAGGGACAGGAAGGACTGAGTTATGGAACGGAGTTGGGAATTCTGGGGTTTTTTCGGTGACCTTACAGAGGTGTACAAAACCACGAGGGACACAGATAAGGTGAATGCGTGCCCTCTATTTCCCCAGGACTGGGATATCGAGAACATTTACGCACTTGATTGAGGGGAGAGTAGCTAAAGACAGAAGTGGGGAGCGAGTTGGGTTAGATAAAAGGAAGCCATTCGGATGGGGAGAGTGGGTAGAGACGGAGTAGAGAAGCGAGGGAGAGACCTGGAACAGAAGGGGTAATTGGGAGAAAGGGAGGGAGGCAAGAAAGCATGGTGAGGAAAATGGGGATGAAACAGAGGAGACAGGAGTGGAGAGGGTTGAGATAGAGACTTTCGCGGGACAAGGATACAGCGAGGGCAAGATGGTGAGTAAGATTGCAATAGAAGGAAAGGGGAAAATCGGGTAAGGGTGAGGGGCAGGGGCGCGGAAGGGGTAGTGTGAGTGGCTAAGAGAAATGCGGGAGAAAGAGGATTTTATCATTATATTCAAGTCGGTCCCTTTGGTTGTTGACAGAGATCCTGGATCTTTTCAGAACTATCTGGGCACAAAGGTGCAGACTTCTCACAGACGAAGCGCTTACGAACCTCACCGCATTCGATGTCTCCAC
The DNA here is from genome assembly GCF_048418815.1 of Hemitrygon akajei. Lineage (NCBI taxonomy): Eukaryota > Metazoa > Chordata > Chondrichthyes > Myliobatiformes > Dasyatidae > Hemitrygon > Hemitrygon akajei. The sequence continues at coordinate 14,938,468 of NW_027331919.1, forward strand.
CGTTAATCCGGCACAAGACATTCAAAGCCACTTCCCTATCAAAGAGGGGTAAACAATTTCTACGCACATCCAGCAGTCAGTCCCAAAACCCACTGATACGCTCCCTCGCCGTTGACTTTTAGCACCCCAACATCTCCTACAATCCTACTTTCCCAGCAGAGCCCTGTGTCAGTCTCCAGAATACTCCCACTGACCCACTCTCTCCCTGCAGCCCTGTGTCAGTCACAAAATAATCCCTTGCCCCACTCTCTGCCCACAGATCAGTGTCAGAGACCAGAATAATAACAGTACCCAACCTTCTCATCACAGGCTCGTGTCAGTTCCCAAAACATTCCCACAACGCCGGTGTCTCCCAAGGCCCATGTCAGTCCTCAAAATGCTCCCACTTCTTTACTGTCTCCCCACAGGCCTGTGTTTTCTGCCTAAGTACTCACACTCACCACTCCCACCCCACAGATCAGTGTCAGTCCAAACTATACCCACTGCCTGACTCTCTCCCCACAGCCCCGTGCCGGTCCCCTAAATATTCCCACTGCTCAACCCTCTTCTTAGAGACTGTGTCAATCACCAAAACATCTCCCGCTTCCCATGCTCTCCCCACGGACGTGTCTCAGTCCCCAGAATACTCCCACTGAACCATTATCTCCCCACAGATCTTTGTATGTCCCCAAAGTACACCCCTCCCTCATTCTCTCCCCACAGACATGTGCCAGGCCCCAAAGTGTTCCCACTGCCTCACTCTCTCCCACAACCTGGGTCAAATCCCAAAAGAGATCCATAGCTCCAGTCTCACTCCAAGGCCCCGTGCGAGTCCCCAAAATAATCCCAATACCTAGCCTTCTCCCTAAAGGCCTGTGTCAACCACCGAAAGACTCCCACTTCGCCCTCTCTTCCCACAGCCCATGTCAGTTCCCACATTTGGAGAAGGAAGTCTGAGTATCAGAACCGGAGTGCGGCGGGAGCCATTTTGATTTTTTCTTCTTCTCACCGGAGTTCAGAGAGGCCGGACTGCGCAGGCGTGTGACGTTGGGCAGTGAAGCGGGGAAGATTCTAAAGTAACACAGCTTTATACAGCAGTCAGCGATGTTTTGCGGGAAGCGGAGTGAGACGGGAGCAGAGTGAAGGCTTAAGGGCTTTGGCTCAACGGGCATAGGCAGAAACGGGCGAGACAAGGTAGATTTAGTTTTTAATTTTTCCTGTAATTTGAGGAAAGGGGGGATTATGAGTTTGAGGGTAGATTGTTGTTCTCGGTGTCGGATATGGGAGTTCCTGGAGTCTCCCAGCCTCCCGGACGTCCACATCTGCGCCAGGTGCGCCGAGCTGCAGCTCTTGAGGGACCGTGTTAGGGAACTGGAGCTGTCGCTCCATGACCTTCGTCTGGTCCGGGAGAGGCAAGAGATGACAGAGAGGAGTTACAGACAGGTGATCACACCAGGGCCATGGGAGGCAGATAGGTGGGTCACGGTTAGGAGGGGGAAGGGGAAGAGTCAGGTACTAGAGAGTAACCCAGTGGCTGTACCCCTTGACAATAGGTATTCCTGTTTGAGTACTGTTGGGGGGGGGAACAACCTACCTGGGGGAAACGGCAGTGGCCGTGCCACCGGTACAGAATCCGGCATTGTAACTCAGAAGGGTAGGGAAAGGAAGAGGGGCAGTAGCAATAGGGGACTCGATATTTAGGGGTTCAGCTAGGTGATTCTGTAGATCGAGTTCACATGGATAGGTTTTTTTCCATTGAGAGCAGGGGAGATTCAAACAAGAGGACATGAGTTGATCGTTAGGGGGCAAAAGTTTAGGGGTGACACGAGGGGGAATTTCTTTACTCGGAGAATGGTAGCTGTGTGGAACGAGCTTCCAGTAGAAGTGGTAGAGGCAGGTTCGGTATTGTCATTTAAAGTAAAATTGAATAGGTATATGGACAGGAAAGGAATGGAGGGTTATGGGCTAAGTGCGGGTCAGTGGGACTCGGTGAGAGTAAGCGTTCGGCATGGAGTACAAGGGCCGAGATGGCCTGTTTCAGTGCTGTAATTGTTATATGGTTATTACCTCAGGAGTCTGAAAGATTATTCCTTTCGCTGAAGACTAGAAAATGTCTACCGATGTACGTTGGGAGCATTCTGACTTGGAGCATCGCCGCCTGGTGTGGAGGCCGCAAGGGATAGGGTCACCGGAGGCTGCAGAGGGATGTAGACTCAGCCAGCGTCAAAAGGCACCACCTTACCCAGCATCGGGGACATCTTCAAGATGCGATGCCTCGAGAAGGGGGCATCCATCAGCGAGGCCCCTCATCCCGGGACAAGATCCCTGCTCAATACCACCATCGGGGAAGAGGTACAGCAGCCTGAAATCTCAACGATTCGCAAACTCCTTCCACCCCTGCAGCGCGACGTTTTCGAACGCATGTGCACTACCTCCACGTTTCTGAGATTTTTATTATCTTTTTTTTGTAATTTACATTGATTCTACATGTTTATGCCGTATCGATGCTGCACAAGAACAAAATCCAGGCCGTTTAAGTTTCAGATAATAAATCAAATAGCGATTCCTGTGGAAAACATCCGATAGGGTGGACAGGACACTTGGCCCGCTGGTCTTCACCAATCACACTGAGTACAGGAGTCGGGAGATCACGTTCTCGTGGTATAAGACGTCGGTGAGGCCGCCCTGCTTCAGGAAAAAAAAATGCCAGTGGACTGGATATATTGTACAGGGAGTTCTACAGGGAAACTGCCGGAACACGGAGTACTGAGTTATGGTGAGAGGGACGGAAGGTTGGGACTTTATTCCCTGGAGCGCAGTTATAACCTTACAGATTTGCATAAACCCGAGAGGGGCACAGGCAGAGGGAATACGCACAGACCTTTACCCAGGGATGGGTTATCGAGAACCAGACGCCACAGGATTGAGGTGACGGTGGGTGGAAATGAGAAAGAGAGAGAGAGATCAGGGAGAGAGAGGTTTTTGAGTGAAGGAAGAGGGAAGGGAGAGAGAGGTGTTGGGGAGAAAGTGGAAGAGAGGGGAAAGAGGCAGAGGAAGAGAAGGAAGAGCGGATGGAGAAAGCCCGAGGCATTATGGGGAGGAAAGGGGGTGGAGAGAGAGGTAGATTGAGTGGAGTAGGGCGGTACGAGGTGGAAATGGGTTATCGAGAACCAGACGGCACAGGATTGAGGTGAGAGTAGGTGGAAATGGAGAGAAACAAGACGATAAATGGAGAGAGAAGTTTGTCGGTATGCAGTTGGGAGATTCGGGTTGGAACATAGAACATAGAACAATACGGCACAGTACAGGCCCGTCGGCCACAATGTTTTGCCGAGCCATAAACCTTAAACCATATAACCCCCCCCCACCTTAAATTCCTCGATATACCTGTTTAGTAGTCTCTTAAATTTCACGAGTGTATCTGCCTACACCACAGACTCAGGCAGTGCATTCCACGCACCAACCTCTTTCTGAGTGAAAAACCTTCCTCTCATATCCCCTTTGAACTTCTCACCCCTTACCCTAAAGTCTTGTCCTCTTGTATTGAACAGTAGTGGCCTGGGGAAGAGGCGCTGGCTGTCCATTTTATCTATTCCTCTTAATATCCTGTATACCTCTATCATGTCTCCTCTCATCCTCCTTCTCTCCAAAGAGTACAGCCCTAGTTGCAACAAGTGGAAGAGAATGGGGGGCAGAAAGGGTGAGGAGGGCGTTTGAGGGAATGGAGGAGTGATAGTGAACAAGACAGAATACGGTAAAAGAGGGGGTAATCACTTAATTCAAGTCGACCCCACTGGTTGTTGACGGAGCTGCTGGATCTTTTTAGGGACATCCGTGAACGAAGGTGCCGACTTCTCGCAGATGAAAAGGTGATCACGATCGCAAGGGAAACTCCCTCCGGTCGGGTCGCACTGACTGCAGGCGGAAGTTCCAGAGTGCACCTTGTACAGGAGTTCAGAGTCCACTCCTCTGTCAAAGATGGGTAAACAATTTCAACAGACAGAACGGCTCCAGCAGACAACACGAGACCGTTGTAAAACTAATATTATTAATCAGCGTTCTCCCCACAGACCTGAGACCATCCACAGACTAATCCCACTGGCCCACTCTGTCCCCACAGAATAGTGTTAGTCTCCAAACTAATCCCACTGGCCCACTCTGTCCTCACAGAACAGTGTTTGTCTCCAAACTAATCCAACCGGCCCATTCTGTCCCCACAGAACAGTGTTAGTCTCCAAACTAATCCCACTGGCCCACTCTGTCCCCATAGAACAGTAATAGTCTCCAAACTAATCTCAGTGGCCCACTCTGTCCCCACAGAACAGTGTTAGTCTCCAAACTAATCCCACTGATCCACTCTGTCCCCACAGAACAGTGTTAGTCTCCAAACTAATCCCACTGGCCCACTCCGTGTCCACAACCCTGTAATTCCACTCCATCGCGCACTCCCCACAGCCCTGCGTCTGTCACCAAAATAATCCCAGGGTACTGATCGCTCCCGTCAGCACTCTGCCAGTCCTCAAAATATTCCCATTGCCCTGTCCTTCCCGGCAGACACCTATCGGTCCCCAAAATATTTCACGTTGTATCTTCCTGTCCCGACAACATTGTGCAGTCTTCAAAACAAATCCCAGTCCCTCTCCCTCTTCACACAAACCTAATTCAGTCCGTAAACTAATCCCATTTTCTCTCCTCTGTAATATTACATTCCCCAACTCCCACCCCACAGATCCGTCCAAATCTCACACGTCCTCGCATTTTCCAATCCAGTAAGTAAGATTTCGGTCGACAAGAGAGCGGAAAACAAAACTCTGTAAAAGTAAATGCCTTTGATTAATGCCGAGAATCGAAGACTATTCACGGAGACTCTCTCAGTTTATTACAACAGGGGTTTATAATGGGGCGGTGCGGTCGAGTGCCTCATTCTGCGTTAGACACCTGGCTGTTTCATTCGACGGTGCGGACGGGTGCATCGCTCTGTCTCTGATTCCGAGAGTGTGTGATGTGACGGTTCAGACGGAGAATCCAAAGGTGTCTGAAAGCGGGAGGGTGTAATGGGACGGTGTGGAGCGAGTTTCCCTATGTGTCTGACACAAGGGATGTGTAATCGGGCGGAACAAAAGGAGGCTTCACTCCTTGTATGAACCCTGGGTGTCCGTGACATGACAGGGTAGATGGAGCTTCAATCTGCTTCCGACTCGCGAGTGTGTGGAGGGGGTTACCATGTGAGTATCGATCCGGGATTGTATGGAGGGAGCTTATCTCAGTGTGATGTGATGCTGTAGAAAGGGCTTCACTCTGTGCCAGCCCACGGGTGAGGGTGATGGTACGGTGAGGACGGAGTTTTTTCTCTGTGTCGCTGCCCGCGAGAGTGTGATGGATCGGTGCACAGGGTCCTTCACCGTTTGTCCCATCCAGCGAGACGTGGGAGAGGTGTGGATACCTCTTCCCCGGTGTGTCACATACCGCTTCATCCTTTGAATTGATCTCGAGGAGGCTTGAATCAAAGTCTGAACATTGTTGCCTCGCTCCATCGTAAGATGTTTCAAATGCGGAGAAGAAATAACAGCGGTCTTCATCTTTGACCCAATCATTCGAACAATTTTGATCTGGAATGCAGGAATAGGGAAAAATGAATCTCCCTGGATCAGACACAGAGTGAATCTCCCTACAAACCGTCCCATCACATACTCTCGGCGTCCGACACAGAGTGAATCTCCCTCCACACCGTCCCATCACACACTCCCGGGGTCAGGCACAGAGTGAATCTCCCTCCACACCGCCCCATCACACACACCCGGGGTCAGACACAGAGTGAATCTCCCTCCACACCGTCCCATCACACACTCCCGGGGTCAGACACAGAGTGAATCTCCCTCCACACCGTCCCATCCCACACTCCCGGGGTCGGACACAGAGTGAATCTCCATCCACACCGTCCCATTACACACTCCCGGGGCCAGACACAGAGTGAATCTCCCTCCACACCACCCCATCACGCACTCCCGGGGCCAGACACAGAGTGAAATTCTCTCCACACCGTCAGATCACACACTGCCTGGTTAGACACAGAGGGAATCTCCCTCCACAACTTCCCATCACACACTCCCGGGGTCAGACACAGTGTGAATCTCCCTCCACACCGTCCCATCACACACGCCCGGGGTCGGATGCAGAGCGAATCTACTTTAAAACCATCCAATCACACACACCAACGTTCAGGCTCAGAGTGAAGCTCCCTCGACACCGTCCCAGCAGACTTTCGCGGGGTCAGACACAGAGTGAAGCTCCCTTCACACCTTCCCATCACACACTCTCGGGGACAGACACAGAGTGAATCTCCCTCCACACCTTCCCATCACACACTCCCGTGGTGAGACACAGAGTGAATCTCCCTCCACACTGTCCCATTATACACTGCTGGGGTCAGATAGATATTGAAACTCCATCTACACCGTCTCATCATAGCCACTCCCATTGAACCGTCTGATTAGACACTTTCCCCGGGCGGAATCTCCCTTCACAACGTACTTTCAGATACTTTCGGAGTCAGATACGCACTGAAGCTTTCTCACTCCATACCGCCCGAGCGCACACTCCCCGTATCAGACAGAGTTGACCTTCTTTCCACAGCATCTCGGTGTCTCTCTCTCCCACTCCCCTCTCTCTCTCTCTCTCTCTCTCTCTCTCTCTCTCTCTCTCTCTCTCTCTCTCTCTCTCTCTCTCTCTCTCTCTCTCTCTCTCTCTCTCTCTCTCTCTCTCTCTCTCTCTCTCTCTCTCTCTCTCTCTCTCTCTCTCTCATGAGGAGCAGGGGTAAGAGCGCTATGTTACCTCACCTGTACTGCTGGTCAGGAATTGGAATTTTGAAATTTCAGCCTTGGTCCGTTTGAAAGTTCCAAACTTCCTTCCGAACTTAATGGTAACTTTGTTGGGGACAGAAAGATTCTGGAGACAGGCGCTGTGGGACAGTTTCAGACGGAAATTCTTGGATGTCTTGGATTCTAGAGTTGTGTTCAACTCGTGGAGCTGTTGTTGACATTGGGCCTGGGCCCTGTTCGTCTCCTGATACTGCTCCCAAAGTAGCTGGTATTCAATGTCGGAGATGCGCTGAGACTGACGAATCTGTGATACTGAGAGAGATCGTCAATGATGGTTTGCGTTTACACTGACGTGTTAGTTGGCCTCACGGTTCTGGGGCGGTCGCGGTGTTTGGTGCCTCAGTGTCACGGCGTGTTTCAGTGTGTTTCATGTTGAGCAGCGTGTAGGTGTCATGGTGACGAGTGTTCCAGTGAAGGTGTGTTAGTTTCGTACACAGTGTGAGGCGTGCCTCTGACACGGTACAGATTGTGTATGTGTCGTGTTGAGGACTTTGTCAGTGTCACGAGTGAGGGGCCTGTAATGTCACAGTGAGGGGCGTCGTTGCCAACGGCAGGTGCGTGTGTGTATCACGCGGACGGGTGGATCTGTACCCCGGCGGGGGTTTTCTTGGTGTTAAGATGGGGAGCAGTGTCAGTATTACGGTGATGGTCGTTGGAACACAGAGACGGTGATGGGAACACAGAGACTTGGACTTGAGCCCGGGAACACAGAGACTTGGACTTGAGCACGGGAACACTGAGACTTGGACTTGAGCACGGGGACACAGAGACTTGGACTTGAGCACGGGGAGAGGGAGACTTGGACTTGAACACGGGAACACTGAGCCTTGAACTTGAGCACGGGGACACAGAGACTTGGAATTGAGCCCGGGAACACTGAGCCTTGAACTTGAGCACGGGGACACAGAGACTTGGACTTGAGCACGGGGTCAGGGAGACTTGGACTTGAGCACGGGAACACTGAGCATTGAACTTGAGCACGGGGACACAGAGCCTTGAACTTGAGCACGGGAACACAAGACTTGGACTTGAGCCCGGGGACACAGAGACTTGGACTTGAGCCCGGGAACACTGAGACTTGGACTTGAGCCCGGGGACACAGAGACTTGGCCTTGAGCCCGGGAACACTGAGACTTGGAATTGAGCACGGGGACACAGAGACTTGGACTTGAGCACGGGGACAGGGAGACTTGGACTTGAGCACGGGGACACTGAGCCTTGAACTTGAGCACGGGAACACAGAGACTTGGACTTGAGCACGGGAACACTGAGCCTTGAACTTGAGCACGGGAACACAGAGACTTGGACTTGAGCACGGGGACAATGAGCCTTGAACTTGAGCACGGGGACACAGAGACTTGGACTTGAGCACGGGAACACTGAGCCTTGAACTTGAGCACGGGAACACTTGAGACTTGGACTTGAGCCCGGGAAAACTGAGACTTGGACTTGAACACGGGAAAGCTGAGACTTGGACTTGAGCCCGGGGACACAGAGACTTGGCCTTGAGCCCGGGAAAACTGAGACTTGGGCTTGAGCCCGGGAAAAAAGAGACTTGGACTTGAGCCCGGGAACACTGAGACTTGGACTTGAGCCCGGGAAAACTGAGACTTGGGCTTGAGCACGGGGACACTGAGACTTGGACTTGAACACGGGAAAACTGAGACTTGGACTTGAGCACGGGAACACTGAGCCTTGGACTTGAGCCCGGGGACACAGAGACTTGGCCTTGAGCCCGGGGACACTGAGACTTGGACTTGAGCACGGGAACACTGAGACTTGGACTTGAGCACGGGGACACTGAGACTTGGTCTTGAGCACGGGAACACAGAGACTTGGACTTGAGCACGGGAAAACAGAGACTTGGACTTGAGCCCGGGAAAACTGAGACTTGGTCTTGAGCCCGGGGACACAGAGACTTGGAATTGAGCCCGGGAAAACTGAGACTTGGACTTGAGCACGGGAACACTGAGACTTGGACTTGAGCCCGGGGACACAGAGACTTGGACTTGAGCACGGGGACACTGAGACTTGGACTTGAGCACGGGGACACTGAGACTTGGACTTGAGCACGGGGACACTGAGATTTGGACTTGAGCACGGGAACACTGAGCCTTGGTCTTGAGCCCGGGAACACTGAGACTTGGACTTGAGCACGGGGACACTGAGACTTGGACTTGAGCACGGGAACACTGAGACTTGGACTTGAGCACGGGAACACTGAGCCTTGGACTTGAGCACGGGAACACTGAGCCTTGGTCTTGAGCCCGGGAACACTGAGACTTGGACTTGAGCCCGGGAACACTGAGACTTGGACTTGAGCACGGGAACACTGAGACTTGGACTTGAGCCCGGGGACACAGAGACTTGGACTTGAGCACGGGGACACTGAGACTTGGACTTGAGCACGGGAACACTGAGCCTTGGTCTTGAGCCCGGGAACACTGAGACTTGGACTTGAGCACGGGGACACTGAGACATGGACTTGAGCACGGGGACACTGAGACTTGGACTTGAGCACGGGAACACTGAGCCTTGGTCTTGAGCCCGGGAACACTGAGACTTGGACTTGAGCACGGGGACACTGAGACTTGGACTTGAGCACGGGAACACTGAGACTTGGACTTGAGCACGGGAACACTGAGCCTTGGACTTGAGCACGGGAACACTGAGACTTGGCCTTGAGCCCGGGAACACTGAGACTTGGACTTGAGCACGGGGACACTGAGACTTGGACTTGAGCACGGGAACTCTGAGACTTGGACTTGAGCACGGGAAAACAGAGACTTGGACTTGAGCCCGGGGACACTGAGACTTGGACTTGAGCACGGGAACTCTGAGACTTGGACTTGAGCACGGGAAAACAGAGACTTGGACTTGAGCCCGGGGACACTGAGACTTGGACTTGAGCCCGGGAACACTGAGACTTGGTCTTGAGCACGGGAGCACAGAGACTTGGACTTGTGCACGGGGACACTGAGACTTGGACTTGAGCCCGGGGACACTGAGACTTGGACTTGAGCCCGGGAACACTGAGACTTGGACTTGAGCACGGGGACACTGAGACTTGGACTTGAGCACGGGGACACTGAGACTTGGACTTGAGCACGGGAACACTGAGACTTGGACTTGAGCACGGGGACACTGAGACTTGGACTTGAGCCCGGGGACACTGAGACTTGGACTTGAGCCCGGGGACACAGAGAATTGGACTTGAGCACGGGAACACTGAGACTTGGACTTGAGCACGGGGACACTGAGACTTGGACTTGAGCCCGGGGACACTGAGACTTGGACTTGAGCCCGGGGACACTGAGACTTGGACTTGAGCCCGGGAACACTGAGACTTGGACTTGAGCACGGGGACACTGAGACTTGGACTTGAGCCCGGGGACACTGAGACTTGGACTTGAGCCCGGGAACACTGAGACTTGGACTTGAGCCCGGGGACAGGGAGACTTGGACTTGAGCACGGGGACAGGGAGACTTGTTCTTGAGCACGGGAACACTGAGCCTTGAACTTGAGCACGGGGACACAGAGACTTTGACTTGAGCCCGGGAACACTGAGACTTGGTCTTGAGCCCGGGAACACTGAGACTTGGACTTGAGCCCGGGAACACTGCGACTTGGTCTTGAGCCCGGGAACACGGAGACTTGGACTTGAGCACGGGGACAGGGAGACTTGGACTTGAGCCCGGGAACACTGAGACTTGGACTTGAGCCCGGGAACACTGAGACTTGGACTTGAGCACGGGAACACTGAGACTTGGACTTGAGCCCGGGGACACAGAGACTTGGACTTGAGCACGGAGACACTGAGACTTGGACTTGAGCACGGGAACACTGAGCCTTGGTCTTGAGCCCGAGAACACTGAGACTTGGACTTGAGCACGGGGACACTGAGACATGGACTTGAGCACGGGGACACTGAGACTTGGACTTGAGCACGGGAACACTGAGCCTTGGTCTTGAGCCCGGGAACACTGAGACTTGGACTTGAGCACGGGGACACTGAGACTTGGACTTGAGCACGGGAACACTGAGACTTGGACTTGAGCACGGGAACACTGAGCCTTGGACTTGAGCACGGGAACACTGAGACTTGGCCTTGAGCCCGGGAACACTGAGACTTGGACTTGAGCACGGGGACACTGAGTCTTGGACTTGAGCACGGGAACTCTGAGACTTGGACTTGAGCACGGGAAAACAGAGACTTGGACTTGAGCCCGGGGACACTGAGACTTGGACTTGAGCCCGGGGACACTGAGCCTTGGACTTGAGCCCGGGGACACAGAGACTTGGACTTGAGCCCGGGAACACTGAGACTTGGTCTTGAGCACGGGAGCACAGAGACTTGGACTTGTGCACGGGGACACTGAGACTTGGACTTGAGCCCGGGGACACAGAGACAAGGACTTGAGCCCGGGAACACTGAGACTTGGACTTGAGCACGGGGACACTGAGACTTGGACTTGAGCACGGGGACACTGAGACTTGGACTTGAGCACGGGAACACTGAGACTTGGACTTGAGCACGGGGACACTGAGACTTGGACTTGAGCCCGGGGACACTGAGACTTGGACTTGAGCCCGGGGACACAGAGACTTGGACTTGAGCACGGGAACACTGAGACTTGGACTTGAGCACGGGGACACTGAGACTTGGACTTGAGCCCGGGGACACTGAGACTTGGACTTGAGCCCGGGGACACTGAGACTTGGACTTGAGCCCGGGAACACTGAGACTTGGACTTGAGCACGGGGACACTGAGACTTGGACTTGAGCCCGGGGACACTGAGACTTGGACTTGAGCCCGGGAACACTGAGACTTGGACTTGAGCCCGGGGACAGGGAGTCTTGGACTTGAGCACGGGGACAGGGAGACTTGTTCTTGAGCACGGGAACACTGAGCCTTGAACTTGAGCACGGGGACACAGAGACTTGGACTTGAGCCCGGGAACACTGAGACTTGGTCTTGAGCCCGGGAACACTGAGACTTGGACTTGAGCCCGGGAACACTGAGACTTGGTCTTGAGCCCGGGAACACGGAGACTTGGACTTGAGCACGGGGACAGGGAGACTTGGACTTGAGCACGGCGTCAGGGAGACTTGGTCTTGAGCACGGGAAGACTGAGCCTTGAACTTGAGCACGGGAACACTGAGACTTGGACTTGAGCACGGGGAGAGGGAGACTTGGACTTGAACACGGGAACACTGAGACTTGGACTTGAGCACGGGAACACAGAGACTTGAACTTGAGCCCGGGGACACAGAGACTTGGACTTGAGCCCGGGAACACTGAGACTTGGTCTTGAGCCCGGGAACACTGAGACTTGGACTTGAGCCCGGGGACACAGAGACTTGTCCTTGAGCCCGGGAAAACTGAGACTTGGACTTGAGCCCGGGAACACTGAGACTTGGACTTGAGCCCGGGGACACAGAGACTTGGACTTGAGCACGGGAACACGGAGACTTGGACATGAGCACGGGAACACAGAGACTTGGACATGAGCACGGGAACACGGAGACTTGGCCTTGAGCACGGGAACACAGAGGCTTGGCCTTGAGCACGGGAAAACGGAGACTTGGACATGAGCATGGGAACACAGAGACTTGGCCTTGAGCACGGGAACACGGAGACTTGGACATGAGCACGGGAACACTGAGACTTTGACATGAGCACGGGAACACGGAGACTTTGACATGAGCACGGGAACACTGAGACTTGGACATGAGCACGGGAACACTGAGACTTGGACATGAGCACGGGGACACTGAGACTTGGACTTGAGCCCGGGAACACTGAGACTTGGTCTTGAGCACGGGGACACTGAGACTTGGCCTTGAGCACGGGGACACTGAGACTTGGACGTGAACCCGGGGACACAGAGACTTGGACTTGAGCACGGGAACACTGAGACTTGGACTTGAGCCCGGGAACACTGAGACTTGGACATGAGCACGGGAACACGGAGACTTGGACATGAGCACGGGGACACTGAGACTTGGAATTGAGCCCGGGAACACTGAGACTTGGACATGAGCACGGGGACACTGAGACTTGGACTTGAGCACGGGGACACTGAGACTTGGCCTTGAGCACGGGGACACTGAGACTTGGACGTGAGCCCGGGGACACAGAGACTTGGACTTGAGCACGGGAACACTGAGACTTGGACTTGAGCCCGGGAACACTGAGACTTGGACTTGAGCCCGGGGACACTGAGACTTGGTCTTGAGCACGGGGACACTGAGACTTGGACTTGAGCCCGGGGACACAGAGACTTGGACTTGAGCACGGGAAAACAGAGACTTGGACTTGAGCACGGGGACACGGAGACTTTGACATGAGCACGGGGACAGGGAGACTTGGACTTGAGCACGGCGACAGGGAGACTTGGTCTTGAGCACGGGAAGACTGAGCCTTGAACTTGAGCACGGGAACACTGAGACTTGGACTTGAGCACGGGGAGAGGGAGACTTGGACTTGAACACGGGAACACTGAGACTTGGACTTGAGCACGGGAACACAGAGACTTGAACTTGAGCCCGGGGACACAGAGACTTGGACTTGAGCCCGGGAACACTGAGACTTGGTCTTGAGCCCGGGAACACTGAGACTTGGACTTGAGCCCGGGGACACAGAGACTCGTCCTTGAGCCCGGGAAAACTGAGACTTGGACTTGAGCCCGGGAACACTGAGACTTGGACTTGAGCCCGGGGACACAGAGACTTGGACTTGAGCACGGGAACACGGAGACTTGGACATGAGCACGGGAACACAGAGACTTGGACATGAGCACGGGAACACGGAGACTTGGCCTTGAGCACGGGAACACAGAGGCTTGGCCTTGAGCACGGGAAAACGGAGACTTGGACATGAGCATGGGAACACAGAGACTTGGCCTTGAGCACGGGAACACGGAGACTTGGACATGAGCACGGGAACACTGAGACTTTGACATGAGCACGGGAACACGGAGACTTTGACATGAGCACGGGAACACTGAGACTTGGACATGAGCACGGGAACACTGAGACTTGGACATGAGCACGGGGACACTGAGACTTGGACTTGAGCCCGGGAACACTGAGACTTGGTCTTGAGCACGGGGACACTGAGACTTGGCCTTGAGCACGGGGACACTGAGACTTGGACGTGAGCCCGGGGACACAGAGACTTGGACTTGAGCACGGGAACACTGAGACTTGGACTTGAGCCCGGGAACACTGAGACTTGGACATGAGCACGGGAACACGGAGACTTGGACATGAGCACGGGGACACTGAGACTTGGAATTGAGCCCGGGAACACTGAGACTTGGACATGAGCACGGGGACACTGAGACTTGGACTTGAGCACGGGGACACTGAGACTTGGCCTTGAGCACGGGGACACTGAGACTTGGACGTGAGCCCGGGGACACAGAGACTTGGACTTGAGCACGGGAACACTGAGACTTGGACTTGAGCCCGGGAACACTGAGACTTGGACTTGAGCCCGGGGACACTGAGACTTGGTCTTGAGCACGGGGACACTGAGACTTGGACTTGAGCCCGGGGACACAGAGACTTGGACTTGAGCACGGGAAAACAGAGACTTGGACTTGAGCACGGGGACACGGAGACTTTGACATGAGCACGGGAACACGGAGACTTGGACTTGAGCACGGGAACACTGAGACTTGGACTTGAGCACGGGAAAACAGAGATTTGGACATGAGCCCGGGAACACTGAGACTTGGACTTGAGCCCGGGGACACAGAGACTTGGACATGAGTACGGGAACACAGAGACTTGGACTTGAGCACGGGAACACGGAGACTTGGACATGAACACGGGAACGCAGAGACTTGGCCTTGAGCACGGGAACACTGAGACTTGAACTCGAGCACGGGAACACGGAGACTTGGACTTGAGCACGGGAACACGGAGACTTTGACATGAACACGGGAACACAGAGACTTGGCCTTGAGCACGGGAACACGGAGACTTGAACTCGAGCACGGGAACACGGAGACTTGGACTTGAGCACGGGGACACTGAGACTTGGACTTGAGCCCGGGGACACAGAGACTTGGACTTGAGCACGGGAAAACAGAGACTTGGACTTGAGCACGGGGACACGGAGACTTTGACATGAGCACGGGAACACGGAGACTTGGACTTGAGCACGGGAACACTGAGACTTGGACTTGAGCACGGGAAAACAGAGATTTGGACATGAGCCCGGGAACACTGAGACTTGGACTTGAGCCCGGGGACACAGAGACTTGGACATGAGTACGGGAACACAGAGACTTGGACTTGAGCACGGGAACACGGAGACTTGGACATGAACACGGGAACGCAGAGACTTGGCCTTGAGCACGGGAACACTGAGACTTGGACGTGAGCCCGGGGACACAGAGACTTGGACTTGAGCACGGGAACACTGAGACTTGGACTTGAGCCCGGGAACACTGAGACTTGGACATGAGCACGGGAACACGGAGACTTGGACATGAGCACGTGGACACTGAGACTTGGAATTGAGCCCGGGAACACTGAGACTTGGACATGAGCACGGGGACACTGAGACTTGGACTTGAGCACGGGGACACTGAGACTTGGACGTGAGCCCGGGGACACAGAGACTTGGACTTGAGCACGGGAACACTGAGACTTGGACTTGAGCCCGGGAACACTGAGACTTGGACTTGAGCCCGGGGACACTGAGACTTGGTCTTGAGCACGGGGACACTGAGACTTGGACTTGAGCCCGGGGACACAGAGACTTGGACTTGAGCACGGGAAAACAGAGACTTGGACTTGAGCACGGGGACACGGAGACTTTGACATGAGCACGGGAACACGGAGACTTGGACTTGAGCACGGGAACACTGAGACTTGGACTTGAGCACGGGAAAACAGAGATTTGGACATGAGCCCGGGAACACTGAGACTTGGACTTGAGCCCGGGGACACAGAGACTTGGACATGAGTACGGGAACACAGAGACTTGGACTTGAGCACGGGAACACGGAGACTTGGACATGAACACGGGAACGCAGAGACTTGGCCTTGAGCACGGGAACACTGAGACTTGAACTCGAGCACGGGAACACGGAGACTTGGACTTGAGCACGGGAACACGGAGACTTTGACATGAACACGGGAACACAGAGACTTGGCCTTGAGCACGGGAACACGGAGACTTGAACTCGAGCACGGGAACACGGAGACTTGGACTTGAGCACGGGGACACTGAGACTTGGACTTGAGCCCGGGGACACAGAGACTTGGACTTGAGCACGGGAAAACAGAGACTTGGACTTGAGCACGGGGACACGGAGACTTTGACATGAGCACGGGAACACGGAGACTTGGACTTGAGCACGGGAACACTGAGACTTGGACTTGAGCACGGGAAAACAGAGATTTGGACATGAGCCCGGGAACACTGAGACTTGAACTCGAGCACGGGAACACGGAGACTTGGACTTGAGCACGGGAACACGGAGACTTTGACATGAACACGGGAACACAGAGACTTGGCCTTGAGCACGGGAACACGGAGACTTGAACTCGAGCACGGGAACACGGAGACTTGGACTTGAGCACGGGAACACGGAGACTTGAACTCGAGCACCGGAACACGGAGACTTGGACTTGAGCACGGGAACACGGAGACTTTGACATGAACACGGGAACACAGAGACTTGGCCTTGAGCACGGGAACACGGAGACTTGAACTCGAGCACGGGAACACGGAGACTTGGACTTGAGCACGGGAACACGGAGACTTTGACATGAACACGGGAACACAGAGACTTGGCCTTGAGCACGGGAACACAGAGATTTGGACTTGAGCACGGGAACACTGAGACTTGAACTCGAGCACGGGGACACTGAGACTTTGACATGAGCACGGGAACACGGAGACTTTGACATGAGCACGGGAACACTGAGACTTGGACATGAGCACGGGAACACTGAGACTTGGACATGAGCACGGGGACACTGAGACTTGGACTTGAGCCCGGGAACACTGAGACTTGGTCTTGAGCACGGGGACACTGAGACTTGGCCTTGAGCACGGGGACACTGAGACTTGGACGTGAGCCCGGGGACACAGAGACTTGGACTTGAGCACGGGAACACTGAGACTTGGACTTGAGCCCGGGAACACTGAGACTTGGACATGAGCACGGGAACACGGAGACTTGGACATGAGCACGGGGACACTGAGACTTGGAATTGAGCCCGGGAACACTGAGACTTGGACATGAGCACGGGGACACTGAGACTTGGACTTGAGCACGGGGACACTGAGACTTGGCCTTGAGCACGGGGACACTGAGACTTGGACGTGAGCCCGGGGACACAGAGACTTGGACTTGAGCACGGGAACACTGAGACTTGGACTTGAGCCCGGGAACACTGAGACTTGGACTTGAGCCCGGGGACACTGAGACTTGGTCTTGAGCACGGGGACACTGAGACTTGGACTTGAGCCCGGGGACACAGAGACTTGGACTTGAGCACGGGAAAACAGAGACTTGGACTTGAGCACGGGGACACGGAGACTTTGACATGAGCACGGGAACACGGAGACTTGGACTTGAGCACGGGAACACTGAGACTTGGACTTGAGCACGGGAAAACAGAGATTTGGACATGAGCCCGGGAACACTGAGACTTGGACTTGAGCCCGGGGACACAGAGACTTGGACATGAGTACGGGAACACAGAGACTTGGACTTGAGCACGGGAACACGGAGACTTGGACATGAACACGGGAACGCAGAGACTTGGCCTTGAGCACGGGAACACTGAGACTTGAACTCGAGCACGGGAACACGGAGACTTGGACTTGAGCACGGGAACACGGAGACTTTGACATGAACACGGGAACACAGAGACTTGGCCTTGAGCACGGGAACACGGAGACTTGAACTCGAGCACGGGAACACGGAGACTTGGACTTGAGCACGGGGACACTGAGACTTGGACTTGAGCCCGGGGACACAGAGACTTGGACTTGAGCACGGGAAAACAGAGACTTGGACTTGAGCACGGGGACACGGAGACTTTGACATGAGCACGGGAACACGGAGACTTGGACTTGAGCACGGGAACACTGAGACTTGGACTTGAGCACGGGAAAACAGAGATTTGGACATGAGCCCGGGAACACTGAGACTTGGACTTGAGCACGGGAACACTGAGACTTGGACTTGAGCCCGGGAACACTGAGACTTGGACTTGAGCCCGGGGACACTGAGACTTGGTCTTGAGCACGGGGACACTGAGACTTGGACTTGAGCCCGGGGACACAGAGACTTGGACTTGAGCACGGGAAAACAGAGACTTGGACTTGAGCACGGGGACACGGAGACTTTGACATGAGCACGGGAACACGGAGACTTGGACTTGAGCACGGGAACACTGAGACTTGGACTTGAGCACGGGAAAACAGAGATTTGGACATGAGCCCGGGAACACTGAGACTTGGACTTGAGCCCGGGGACACAGAGACTTGGACATGAGTACGGGAACACAGAGACTTGGACTTGAGCACGGGAACACGGAGACTTGGACATGAACACGGGAACGCAGAGACTTGGCCTTGAGCACGGGAACACTGAGACTTGAACTCGAGCACGGGAACACGGAGACTTGGACTTGAGCACGGGAACACGGAGACTTTGACATGAACACGGGAACACAGAGACTTGGCCTTGAGCACGGGAACACGGAGACTTGAACTCGAGCACGGGAACACGGAGACTTGGACTTGAGCACGGGGACACTGAGACTTGGACTTGAGCCCGGGGACACAGAGACTTGGACTTGAGCACGGGAAAACAGAGACTTGGACTTGAGCACGGGGACACGGAGACTTTGACATGAGCACGGGAACACGGAGACTTGGACTTGAGCACGGGAACACTGAGACTTGGACTTGAGCACGGGAAAACAGAGATTTGGACATGAGCCCGGGAACACTGAGACTTGGACTTGAGCCCGGGGACACAGAGACTTGGACATGAGTACGGGAACACAGAGACTTGGACTTGAGCACGGGAACACGGAGACTTGGACATGAACACGGGAACGCAGAGACTTGGCCTTGAGCACGGGAACACTGAGACTTGGACGTGAGCCCGGGGACACAGAGACTTGGACTTGAGCACGGGAACACTGAGACTTGGACTTGAGCCCGGGAACACTGAGACTTGGACATGAGCACGGGAACACGGAGACTTGGACATGAGCACGGGGACACTGAGACTTGGAATTGAGCCCGGGAACACTGAGACTTGGACATGAGCACGGGGACACTGAGACTTGGACTTGAGCACGGGGACACTGAGACTTGGACGTGAGCCCGGGGACACAGAGACTTGGACTTGAGCACGGGAACACTGAGACTTGGACTTGAGCCCGGGAACACTGAGACTTGGACTTGAGCCCGGGGACACTGAGACTTGGTCTTGAGCACGGGGACACTGAGACTTGGACTTGAGCCCGGGGACACAGAGACTTGGACTTGAGCACGGGAAAACAGAGACTTGGACTTGAGCACGGGGACACGGAGACTTTGACATGAGCACGGGAACACGGAGACTTGGACTTGAGCACGGGAACACTGAGACTTGGACTTGAGCACGGGAAAACAGAGATTTGGACATGAGCCCGGGAACACTGAGACTTGGACTTGAGCCCGGGGACACAGAGACTTGGACATGAGTACGGGAACACAGAGACTTGGACTTGAGCACGGGAACACGGAGACTTGGACATGAACACGGGAACGCAGAGACTTGGCCTTGAGCACGGGAACACTGAGACTTGAACTCGAGCACGGGAACACGGAGACTTGGACTTGAGCACGGGAACACGGAGACTTTGACATGAACACGGGAACACAGAGACTTGGCCTTGAGCACGGGAACACGGAGACTTGAACTCGAGCACGGGAACACGGAGACTTGGACTTGAGCACGGGGACACTGAGACTTGGACTTGAGCCCGGGGACACAGAGACTTGGACTTGAGCACGGGAAAACAGAGACTTGGACTTGAGCACGGGGACACGGAGACTTTGACATGAGCACGGGAACACGGAGACTTGGACTTGAGCACGGGAACACTGAGACTTGGACTTGAGCACGGGAAAACAGAGATTTGGACATGAGCCCGGGAACACTGAGACTTGAACTCGAGCACGGGAACACGGAGACTTGGACTTGAGCACGGGAACACGGAGACTTTGACATGAACACGGGAACACAGAGACTTGGCCTTGAGCACGGGAACACGGAGACTTGAACTCGAGCACGGGAACACGGAGACTTGGACTTGAGCACGGGAACACGGAGACTTGAACTCGAGCACCGGAACACGGAGACTTGGACTTGAGCACGGGAACACGGAGACTTTGACATGAACACGGGAACACAGAGACTTGGCCTTGAGCACGGGAACACGGAGACTTGAACTCGAGCACGGGAACACGGAGACTTGGACTTGAGCACGGGAACACGGAGACTTTGACATGAACACGGGAACACAGAGACTTGGCCTTGAGCACGGGAACACAGAGATTTGGACTTGAGCACGGGAACACTGAGACTTGAACTCGAGCACGGGGACACTGAGACTTTGACATGAGCACGGGAACACGGAGACTTTGACATGAGCACGGGAACACTGAGACTTGGACATGAGCACGGGAACACTGAGACTTGGACATGAGCACGGGGACACTGAGACTTGGACTTGAGCCCGGGAACACTGAGACTTGGTCTTGAGCACGGGGACACTGAGACTTGGCCTTGAGCACGGGGACACTGAGACTTGGACGTGAGCCCGGGGACACAGAGACTTGGACTTGAGCACGGGAACACTGAGACTTGGACTTGAGCCCGGGAACACTGAGACTTGGACATGAGCACGGGAACACGGAGACTTGGACATGAGCACGGGGACACTGAGACTTGGAATTGAGCCCGGGAACACTGAGACTTGGACATGAGCACGGGGACACTGAGACTTGGACTTGAGCACGGGGACACTGAGACTTGGCCTTGAGCACGGGGACACTGAGACTTGGACGTGAGCCCGGGGACACAGAGACTTGGACTTGAGCACGGGAACACTGAGACTTGGACTTGAGCCCGGGAACACTGAGACTTGGACTTGAGCCCGGGGACACTGAGACTTGGTCTTGAGCACGGGGACACTGAGACTTGGACTTGAGCCCGGGGACACAGAGACTTGGACTTGAGCACGGGAAAACAGAGACTTGGACTTGAGCACGGGGACACGGAGACTTTGACATGAGCACGGGAACACGGAGACTTGGACTTGAGCACGGGAACACTGAGACTTGGACTTGAGCACGGGAAAACAGAGATTTGGACATGAGCCCGGGAACACTGAGACTTGGACTTGAGCCCGGGGACACAGAGACTTGGACATGAGTACGGGAACACAGAGACTTGGACTTGAGCACGGGAACACGGAGACTTGGACATGAACACGGGAACGCAGAGACTTGGCCTTGAGCACGGGAACACTGAGACTTGAACTCGAGCACGGGAACACGGAGACTTGGACTTGAGCACGGGAACACGGAGACTTTGACATGAACACGGGAACACAGAGACTTGGCCTTGAGCACGGGAACACGGAGACTTGAACTCGAGCACGGGAACACGGAGACTTGGACTTGAGCACGGGGACACTGAGACTTGGACTTGAGCCCGGGGACACAGAGACTTGGACTTGAGCACGGGAAAACAGAGACTTGGACTTGAGCACGGGGACACGGAGACTTTGACATGAGCACGGGAACACGGAGACTTGGACTTGAGCACGGGAACACTGAGACTTGGACTTGAGCACGGGAAAACAGAGATTTGGACATGAGCCCGGGAACACTGAGACTTGGACTTGAGCCCGGGGACACAGAGACTTGGACATGAGTACGGGAACACAGAGACTTGGACTTGAGCACGGGAACACGGAGACTTGGACATGAACACGGGAACGCAGAGACTTGGCCTTGAGCACGGGAACACTGAGACTTGGACGTGAGCCCGGGGACACAGAGACTTGGACTTGAGCACGGGAACACTGAGACTTGGACTTGAGCCCGGGAACACTGAGACTTGGACATGAGCACGGGAACACGGAGACTTGGACATGAGCACGGGGACACTGAGACTTGGAATTGAGCCCGGGAACACTGAGACTTGGACATGAGCACGGGGACACTGAGACTTGGACTTGAGCACGGGGACACTGAGACTTGGACGTGAGCCCGGGGACACAGAGACTTGGACTTGAGCACGGGAACACTGAGACTTGGACTTGAGCCCGGGAACACTGAGACTTGGACTTGAGCCCGGGGACACTGAGACTTGGTCTTGAGCACGGGGACACTGAGACTTGGACTTGAGCCCGGGGACACAGAGACTTGGACTTGAGCACGGGAAAACAGAGACTTGGACTTGAGCACGGGGACACGGAGACTTTGACATGAGCACGGGAACACGGAGACTTGGACTTGAGCACGGGAACACTGAGACTTGGACTTGAGCACGGGAAAACAGAGATTTGGACATGAGCCCGGGAACACTGAGACTTGGACTTGAGCCCGGGGACACAGAGACTTGGACATGAGTACGGGAACACAGAGACTTGGACTTGAGCACGGGAACACGGAGACTTGGACATGAACACGGGAACGCAGAGACTTGGCCTTGAGCACGGGAACACTGAGACTTGAACTCGAGCACGGGAACACGGAGACTTGGACTTGAGCACGGGAACACGGAGACTTTGACATGAACACGGGAACACAGAGACTTGGCCTTGAGCACGGGAACACGGAGACTTGAACTCGAGCACGGGAACACGGAGACTTGGACTTGAGCACGGGGACACTGAGACTTGGACTTGAGCCCGGGGACACAGAGACTTGGACTTGAGCACGGGAAAACAGAGACTTGGACTTGAGCACGGGGACACGGAGACTTTGACATGAGCACGGGAACACGGAGACTTGGACTTGAGCACGGGAACACTGAGACTTGGACTTGAGCACGGGAAAACAGAGATTTGGACATGAGCCCGGGAACACTGAGACTTGAACTCGAGCACGGGAACACGGAGACTTGGACTTGAGCACGGGAACACGGAGACTTTGACATGAACACGGGAACACAGAGACTTGGCCTTGAGCACGGGAACACGGAGACTTGAACTCGAGCACGGGAACACGGAGACTTGGACTTGAGCACGGGAACACGGAGACTTGAACTCGAGCACCGGAACACGGAGACTTGGACTTGAGCACGGGAACACGGAGACTTTGACATGAACACGGGAACACAGAGACTTGGCCTTGAGCACGGGAACACGGAGACTTGAACTCGAGCACGGGAACACGGAGACTTGGACTTGAGCACGGGAACACGGAGACTTTGACATGAACACGGGAACACAGAGACTTGGCCTTGAGCACGGGAACACAGAGATTTGGACTTGAGCACGGGAACACTGAGACTTGAACTCGAGCACGGGGACACTGAGACTTGGACTTGAGCACGGGGACACTGAGACTTGGACTTGAGCACGGGGACACAGAGACTTGGACATGAGCACGGGAACACAGAGACTTGGACATGAGCACGGGAACACAGAGACTTGGACATGAGCACGGGAACACAGAGACTTGAACTCGAGCACGGGGACACTAAGACTTGAACTCAAGCACGGGGACACTGAGACTTGGACTTGAGCACGGGGACACTGAGACTTGGACTTGAGCACGGGGACACTGAGACTTGGACATGAGCACGGGAACACAGAGACTTGGACATGAGCACGGGAACACAGAGACTTGGACATGAGCACGGGAACACAGAGACTTGGACATGAACACGGGAACACAGAGACTTGGACATGAGCACGGGAACACAGAGACTTGGACATGAGCACGGGAACACAGAGACTTGGCCTTGAGCACGGGAACACAGAGACTTGGACATGAGCACGGGAACACAGAGACTTGGCCTTGAGCACGGGAACACAGAGACTTGGCCTTGAGCACGGGGACACAGAGACTTGGACTTGAGCCCGGGAACACAGAGACTTGGACATGAGCACGGGAACACAGAGACTTGGCCTTGAGCACGGGAACACGGAGACTTTGACATGAGCACGGGAACACAGAGACTTGGCCTTGAGCCCGGGGACACTGAACCTTGTACTCGAGCACGGGAACACGGAGACTTGGACTTGAGCACGGGGACACGGAACGCAGAGCCGTTACCGCTCCTTGGTGTCAGGACGTAGTGCCGGGGCTTTACACAGAGTCAGGACTGCTCCTTGAGGATAGGACGTAGAGCCGGGACTCATACACGTACACACACGGGGAGGCAAAGAGAAAGTTCGAAGCTCAACGACAGATAGTTCCTTCTGTTGGAGTGGCAAGGTTTCGGTCTCATTCCGGCGGCTGAACTTGACGGCGAAGCAGGCAAGACTTCCGGCGTGGTTTGCAGAAAGAATGGCAAGGTAAGGGAACAGTCCTGCCTTAGGGTAACGGCAAAGACAGACTGTCTTACCTAACGGCGGCAAGGATAGGGAGTGTCAGATCCAACCGCAGTGTTACAGCAAAGACGGCCTGACTTTCCCCACAGAGGCGAGGATAGTATACTGACAAGACGAACCAACCCCCACACTCGAACCCAGGGCCATTTTAATCCCAGCCCCAAAACGAGAATCAGGTGCATATGATTAACCCTGAACGAAACAAGTGACAGCCGGAAGACCCGGAGTCCGGTGTCCACAGACTGGACCATAACACCGTGAACTTCTCACGCCTTACCATAAAGCCATGTCCTCTTGTATAGAGCAGTGGTGCCCTGGGGATGAGGCGCTGTCTGTCCACTTTAATTATTCCTCCTAATATCTTGTATAACTATATCATGTCTCCTCTAATTCTCCTTCTCTCCGAAGAGTAATGCCCTAGCTCCCTTAATCTCTGATCATAATGTATACTCTCTAAAGCAGGCAAAATCCAGTTAAATTTCCCCTGTACACATTCCAATGCTTCCACATTCTTCCTATAGAGAGGCCACGAGAACTGGACACAGTACTCCAAGTGTGGCCTACACAGAGTTTTATAGAACTGCATCATTACCTCGCGACTCTTAAACACTATCTGTCGACTTATGAAAGCTATCACCCCTTAAACTTTCTTAACTAACCTATCTACCTTTGAGGCAACTTTCAGTAATCTGTGGACAGGTACCCCCAGATACCTCTGCTCCTCCACACTAACAAGTGCCCTGCCATTTACTTTGTCCTTTGCCTTGGAGTCTGTCTTTCCAAAGTGTATCACCACACACTTCTCTGGGTTGAACTCTATCTGCCACTTCTCAGCACATTCCTGCATGCTATCAGTGTCTCTGCAATCGTTGACAATCCTCTACACTATCCACAACACCACCAACATTAGTGTCCTCTGCAAACTTGCCAACCCACCCTTCTACACCCACATCCTGGTCTTTCATAAAAATCAGGAAAAGTGGGGATCCCAGAACTGATCCTTGTAGGACACAATCAGTCACAACTCTCCAATCCGAATGTAGTCCCACCTCCACGACCCTCTGCTTTCTGCAGGCAAGCCAATTCTGAATCCACCTGGCCAAACCTCCCTGGATCCTCTGGCTTTTGACGTTCTGGATAAGCCTACCGTGTGGAACCTTATCAAATGCCTTAGAAATTCCATGTAGATCACATCCACTGCTCTACTCTCATCTATATGACTGCTCACCTCTTCAAATAACACTAACACGCTTGTTAAACACGATCTTCCCTTCACAAAGGCATGCTGACTGTCCCTGTTCAGAACATGATCCTCTAAGTGGCTATAGATCATACCTCTAAGAAATTTTTCCAACAGCTTACCCACCACAGACGTGAGGCTCACTCGTCTATAATTACCCGGACTATCCCTACTAATTGTTTTGAACAAGGGGACAACATTCGCCTCCCTCCAATCCTCCGGTACCAGTCCCGTGGACAACGAGGACATAAAGATGCTAGCCAGAGACTCAGCAATCTCTTTCTTCGCCTCGTGGAGAAGCCTGGGGGATATTCCGCCAGGCCCCGGGGACCTATCCGTCCTAATGTATTTTAAATACTCCAACACTTCCTCTCCCTTAATATCAACATGCTCCAGAACATAAACCTCACTCATATTGTCCTCACCGTCATCAAGCTCCCTTTTATTGGTGAATACAGATTATCGCTAATCGGTTCTACCTTCACTCCTGTCAACCTTTTGTTCTTCAGTTAATTGAAGAATGCCTTGTGATTTTCCTTGATCCTACTCGCGGAGGCATTCTCTTGTCCCCTTCTTGCTCTCCTCAGCCCCTTCTTAAGCTCCTTTCTTGCTATTCTATATTCCTCAATAACCCCATCTGATCCTTGCTTCCTACACCTCATGTATGCTGCCTTCTTCCACCTGACTAGATTTTCCACTTCATTTGTCACGCATGGTTCCTTCACCCTACCGTTCTTTATCTTCCTGACCGGGAATGTTTATCCCCAACATCCTGCAAGATATCCCTGACATCCACCACATGCCCATAGTACATTTCCCTGCAAAAATATAATCCCAATTCACACCCGCAAATTCTAGCCTTATTGCCTCATAATTTGCCCTTCCCCAATTAAAAATATTCCTGTCCTCTCCGATTCAATCCTTTTCCATGATAATGCTAAAGATCAGAGAGTGGTTGTCACTGTCCCCCGAGATGCTCACCCACTGAGAGAGCTGTGACCCGACCCGGTTCGTTACCTCATACTCGATCCAATATGGCATTCCCCCTGGTCGGCCTGTCAACATACTGTGACAGGAATCCGTCCTGGACACACTTAACAAACTTTGCCCCATCTAACCCATTGGAACTAATCAGGTGCCAATCAATATTAAGGAAGTTAAGTCACCCATGATAACAACCCAATAAATTTTGCACCGTTACAAACTCTGCCTCCTAATCTGCTCCTCGGTATCTCTGCTGCTACCAGGGGGCATATGGAATATTCCCAACAGAGCAACTGCTCAGATCCTGTTCCTGACTTCCACACATGCTGACTCAAAAGAGGATCCTGCGACATTACCAGCATGTCTGTAGCTGTATTAGTATCCCTGACCAGTAATGCCACCCTTCCCGCCCCTTTCTTCTTCCACTCGGTCCCTTTTAAAGCAGTGAAACCCGGGAATATTCAGAAAACCTTCCTGCCCTGGTGCCAGACAAATCTCGGTCATGGCCACTACATCATAATTCCATGTAGGTATCCAAGCTCTCAGTTCATCAACTTTGATCCTGATGCTTCTTGCTTTGAAGTATACACACTTTAGCCCTTCACCCTCACTTACCTTTACACCCTTTATTCTGTTGCTCTTTCCTCAACGCCTCTTGTTAGATCTGGCTTTACTTCATGCACTATACTTGCAGTGCTTGCATGACCTTTATCCTCCTCCACCTCACTATCTGCTCTATCACTCTGGTTCCCTCTCCCTGCAAATCTAGTTTATACCCCCGGAACAGCACTAGAAATCCTTCTGGCAAGGTATTATTCCCCCCTTCAGTTCAGGTGCAAAACGCCCCGTCGGATCAGGTCCCACCTTCCCTGGAACAAAGCCCAATTGTTCATAATATGAAGACCTCCCTCCTGCACCAACTCCTAGCCACGTATTTAGCCGCATTATCTTCATGTTTCTAGCCTCACTAGCACGTGGAACCGGTATCAATCCTGAGATTGCAACCGTGGCGGTCCTGTCTTTCAACTTTGCACCTAACTCCTCAAACTATCTTTGCAGGACCTCCTCCTTCTTCCGATCCACGTCATTGGTCCCCACATGGCGCACGACATCTGGCTGCTCACCCTCCCCCTAGAGAATACTGAGAACTCGATCCGAGATATCGCGGACCCTGGCACCATGGAGGCAACAGGACCATCCGAGATTCTCGATCTCTCCCAGAGAACGTCTTATCTGTACCCCTCACTATCGAAACCCCTATCACTACTGCTCTCCCCCTTTTTCCTCCTTCCCCTTCTGAGCTGAGTGGCCAGTCTCTGTGCCAGAGAAGCAACCTCTGCAACTGTGTCCCTGGTAGGTCGTACCCACCAACAGTATACTTATTACTGATGGGAACGGCCACAGAAGTGCTCTGTTTTTCTGTCTATTCCCCTTCCCTCACCTGACAATCCCTCTCCACAACAGGACAAGAAGACAACCGAAGATTTGATGCAACAGCATCACCCTTCTCTCTCTCTCTCTCTCTCTCTCTCTCTCTCTCTCTCTCTCTCTCTCTCTCTCTCTCTCATCTCTCTCTCTCTCTCTCTTCTCATCTCTCTCTCTCTCTCTCTCTCTCTCTCTCTCTCTCTCTCTCTCTCTCTCTCTCTCTCTCTCTCTCTCTCTCCCTCTCTCTCTCTCTCCCTCTCCTCTCTCTCTCTCTCTCTCTTCCCCGGCCCCATCACACACACAGGGGTTCAGACAGCTCGCTGCTCGCTGTCAATTAACACGCTCTTGCGAGAGACACAGAGCACAGAGTGAAGGACCCTCCACACACCGTCCCATCACACTTTCTCGGAGTGAGACAGAGAGTTAAGCTACTGTCACAGTGTCCAATCGCACACTCCAGGGATCAGACACAGGGCAGCTCCTTCAACACCGTCCGGTTACTGAGACCAGGAGAACGGCATGGAGTGATGCTCTTTCTCACTCTCCATGACACAAGCGCAGGGTCAAAAACAGTGTGCACCGTTTGAACCGTCATATCACACTCTCACGGAGTGAATCTCCCTTCACACCGCCCCATCACACACTCCTGAGTTCAGACTCGCACTGAACTACCTCGGCACCGTCCCATTACAGGATCCCGGAGTCAGTTTTGGAGTGAAGATGCCTGCAGGCTATTCAATCCCACACTTCCTGATGGGTCAGACACAAATTTGGGTTCCATCCACCATGTCCCGTCACACACTCTCGGGGATACTCGAAGAATGAAGCTCTTGCCTCACGGTCTCATAATACGCTCCCGGTGTCAGACACAGAGTGTTGCTCCTTCCACACTGTCCCATCACACACGACCCGGGTCAGTCTCAGTCTGAAGCTTTCTCTCCACCACACTTTCACACACTCATGGAAGGTTGAGGGATATATCGGGATCATGTGGGGGTTGTGTCGGTGTCACGGTGAGGGGTGAGTCGTGGTCATGCTGAGAGACCCGTCAGTACCACAGTGAGGGGTGTGTTGATATCACCGTAAAGGGTGTTTCTGGGAAATGTTGGGAATGAGTCGCTGTTACAGTGGCCATTTTTTTTCTCTGCGGTTTGGTCATTCCGACCGGTGCGAAACTCACCATGAATCCTCCAGCAGATACCCGTGATAATGAGGGTCGCTGTCAAAACGCAGATTAGCCATATGCTTGAATCTAGTCTATCTCTCCTTGTGGGTCGTTCACTGCCCATACCATCTGTGGAAAAATCATTCTTGTCTTTGTCAATCCATCGTCATATTCCCTGATCTACCCCACCCCTGCTCTTCCCACCTTTGAGTTCAAATCGCTCTCTTTCGCTCAATCTGAGCAGTGAGTGTAAATCACAGAGCAGAACAGATCCCTTGGCCTGAAATATTTGCTGTAACAATTATACTTCATACCTAAATCGTTTTTGCCTGCACAATTTTCATTTCCCTCCAAACCTTGAACATCCGCGAAGTTGTGATTATGAAAGATTATAATTTTCCACACATAGACTGGAAAGCCCATTCTGTAAAAGGATTGGAGTTTGTAAAATGTGTGCAAAATAGTTTTTTGCAGCAATACACAGTGGTACCAACTAGAGAAGGGGCAGCGGTGGATCTCCTGTTAGGGAATGAGATAGGTCAGGTGACGAGGTACGTGTTGGGGAGTACTTCGGGTCCAGTGATCACAATGCATTAGTTTCAATTAGATTCAATATAATTATGGAGAAGGACAGGACTGATAGGGTTCGGATTTTTGATTGGGGAAAGGCTAACTTTGAGGAGATACGACAGGATTTAGAATGAAGCCACACTCAGGTTGGAGGAACAACACCTTATATACCGCTGGGTGGCCTCCACCTGATGACATGAACATTGACTTCTCTTACTTCCGTTCATGTCCCTCCTCCCCTTTATACCCCATTCCTGATATATATAGTTTTCCCCCCTCCTTTTTTTCTCTCTGTCTGCCCATTACTCTGCCTGTTCTCCCTCTGGTGCTCCTCTCCCAGTTCTTTCTCTCTAGGCTTCCCGTCCCATGATCCTTTCCTTCTCCAGCCCTGTTATCCCTTTTGCCAATCAGCTTTCCGGCTCTCAGCTTCACTCCACCACCTCCGGTTTTCTCCTATCATTCCGCTGTTTTCCCTCCTTCTCCTAATTTCAAATCTCTTACTATATTTCCTTTCAGTTAGTCTTGACGAAGGGTCTCGGCCCGAAACGTCGACAGCGTCTCCCTATAGATGCTGCCTGGCCTGCTGTGTTCCACCAGTATTTTATGCGTGTTGCAGGAATTTTCAGCATCTGCAGATTTCCTCGTGGAGGATTTAAAAGGAGAGGATTGGGACAATTTGCTTTATGGGAACAAAGTAATCGAGAAATGGAGATCATTTACATGTGAAATTTTGAGGGTACAGGGTCTTTATGTTCCTGTTAGGTTGAAAGGAAAGTTTGAAAGTTTGAGAGAGCCATGGTTTTCAAGGGATATTGGGAAACTTGGTTTGGAAAAAAGAGAGAGATCGACAATAAATATAGGTAGCGTGGAGTAAATGAGGTATTCGAGGAATATAAACCAATTTAAAAAGAATCAAGAAAGAAATTAGAAAGCTAAGATATAAGGTTGTTTCAGCAATTAAGCTGAAAATAAATACAAAGGGTTTCTACAGTTATAGCTAAAGGATAGTGAAGGATAAAGCTGGTCCATAGACAATTAACGTGGACAGCTATTTGTGGAGCGAGAAAGGATGGGGGAGATTTGAACAACTTCTTTTCTTCGGTATTCACTAAGGAGAAGGATATTGAATTGTGTAAGGTTAGGGAAACAAATAGGATAGTTATGGAAACTATGATGATTAAAAAGAGGAAGTACTGCCGCTTTTTAGATATTTCAAAGTGGATATATATCTGGGTCCCGACATGATATTCCCTAGGACCTTGAGGGAAGTTAGTGTAGAAATAGCAGGGGCTCTGACAGAAATACTTCAAATGTCATTAAAAACGGGGATGGTGCCGGAGGACTGGCGTATTGCTCGTGTGGTTCCATTGTTTAAAAAGGGTTCTAAGAATTAACCTCACAATTATATGCCTGTTGACGACAGTGGTGGGTAAATTACTGGAAAGTAATCTTATAGATTATTATCCGAATGGTGCTCGATTAGTAAAAGGGGAGGTGCAATGAGACCTGGGTGTCACTGTACACCAGTCATTGAAAGTGGCATGCAGGTACAGCAGGCGGTGAAAAAGGCGAATGGCATGTTGGCCTTCATGCAGAGGATTCGAGTACAGGAGCAGGGAGGTTCTACTGCAGTTGTAAAAAGTTTTCATGAGACCACACTTGCAGTATTGTGAGCAGTTTTTGTCCTCTAATGTGAGAAAAGACATTCTTTCCATACAGGGAGTAAAAAGATGGTTCAGCAGATTGATTCCTGGGATGGCACGACAATCATATGAAGAAAGACTGGATCGACTAGGCTCGGTCAACAGGAACAACTGGATCGACTCGTTGAAATTTAGAATATTGAGGGGGGATCATATTGAAACGTATAAAATTCTAAAGGGATTGTACATGCTAGATGCAGGACGATTGTTTCCCATGTTGGGGAAGGTCCAGAACGAGGGGTCACAGTTCAAGATGAAGTGTAAGCATTTTAGGACTGAGATGAGGAAAAACCTCTGCACACAGAGAGTGGTGAATCTGGGGTATTCTCTGCCACAGGAAACAGTTGAGGCCAGTTCATTGGCTATATTTAAGAGGTAGTTAGATATGGCCCTTGTGGCTAAAGGGATCAGGGGGTATGGAGAGAAATCAGGTACAGGGTTCTGAGTTCGATGATCAGCCATGATCATACTGAATGGAGGTGCAGGCTCGAAGGGCTGAATGGCCTACTCCTGCACCTATTTCTATGTTTCTATGAGATGGTATATATAATTATCTGGATAGAAAGGGTCTAATGAGAACAAACAACATAGATTTCCGCGTGGAAGGTCATGTTTGACAAATTTTATTGAATTTTTGAAGCGGTTATGAAGAATGTTTACGAGGGTAAAGTAGTGGATGTTGTCTATATGGATTTGAGTAAGGCCTTTGACAAGGTTCACACGGAAGGTTAGTTAGGATTGTTCAATCGTTAGGTATTAATATTGAACTACTAAATTGATTCAACAGTGGCGAGATGGGAGATGCCAGAGAGTAGTGGTGGATAACTGTTTGTCAGGTTGGAGGCGGTGACTAGTGGTGTGCCTCAGGATCAGTACTGGGACCAATGTTATTTGTCATATTCCATTATGATCTGGATGATGGGTGGTAAATTGGATTAGTAAGTATGCAGATTATGCTAAGATAGGTGGCGTTGTGGTTAATGAAGTAGGCTTTCAAAGCTTGCAGAGAGATTTAGGCCAGATGGCAGATGGAGTTTAATGCTGATAAGTGTGATGTGCTACATTTTGGTAGGACTAATCAAAATAGGACATACATGGTAAATAGTAGGGTATTGAGGAATGCAGTAGAACAGAGTGATCTAGGAATAATAGTGCATAGTTTACCTGAAAGAGAAATCTCATGTGGATAGTTGGTGATGAAAGCTTTTGGTATGCTGGCCTTTTATAAATTAGTGCATTGAATATAGGAGTTGGAATGTAATGTTAAAATTGTACAAGGCATTAGTGAGGCCAAATTTAGAGTATTGTATACAATTCTGGGTCACCGAATTACAGGAAAGATGTCAACAAAATAGAGAGAGTACAAGGAGATTTAGTAGAATGTCCCCTGGGCTTCAGCACCGAAGTTACAGAGAAAGTTTGAACAAGTTATGTCTTTATTCCTTGAAGCGTAGAAGGTTGAGGCGGGACTTGTTAGGGGTAATATAATTATGAGGGGGTAGATGGAGTTGACGTGGATAGGCTTTTTTTCCATTGAGTGTAGGGGAGATTCAAACAAGAGGACATGAGTTGAGGTTTAAGGGGCAAAGTTTAGGAGAAACACAAAGGGGAATTTCATTACTCGGAGAGTGGTAGCTGTGTGGAACGAGCTTCCCGTAGAAGTGGCAGAGACAGATTCGATATTGTCATTTAAAGCAAAATTGGATAGGTATATGGACAGGAAAAGAATGGAGAGTCCTGGGCTGAGTGCACGTCGGTGGGACTAGGTGAGAGTAAGCGTTCGGCATAGACTAGAAGGGCCGAGATGGCGTGTTCCCATGTTGTAATTTTATATGGTTATATGGTTGTATAAAAACCCTGTTCGAAGTCAGCAGATCCCCAGAACACTCCTTTCTCAATACCCCCTGCTCAACATTCCTCCCACGGTACAACCTCCACACCGCCCAGTTTATGATATTCTCTCTTTACTGACGCGTCCCACAGCCCTCTCCTTCATCCAATTCCATATCTATCCACCCATGCAGCCCCTCCCCATCGCTGCATTCCCCGAGGGTCGGCTCCACATAAACCATCCAGCAGAGCTCTCTCCTCAACGCCTATCCCACCGTTCAGCGGGGACAGAACAGTGAGAGTCAGTGAGGCTCTCTCCACCCGTCCGATCACACACACCCGGGATCACCCATAAGGAAGGTCTCTCTACCCGTTTTCCAGCCCCACTCACCGTTGGAAGGAGACTGTGGGCCCGTTTTTCCGAACTTCACATTCACGTAAGTCTTGCCCTCGTCCATCTTGTTCAGGACTCTCTGCATCTCTGAGCTCACGAAGTGGAACGAACCGTTGCAAGAGGAAGCCCGTGTTGAGAAGGCGATCAGACCGACACCAGCAAACACCAGGTGAACAGCTGATAAAGAGAGGAACCAAGAGCAGAGGGTGGAAGTGCGGAAAGGAGACAGAATGAGGACGTGGGAGAGCGTTGCCGAGAGAAATGGAGTGGAGGGTGTTGGGTTAATACTGAGAGTGAAGAGAAAGAGAGGGAAAGGTGAGAGGGAAGATTAGGGGCATTGGAAAGTGAGGTTGGAGGGGGTGAGAGAAGGGATAGTGTATAGAGAGAGATGAAGGTAAGCTTGACGGAAATGAGAAAAAGGAGTAGGAAGGAGGGATGTAGAAAATAGAGGGTGAGGAGTTTCGGCGAGAGATTGTGAGGGAGAAGGATAAAAGAGGCGGTGAACGACAGAAGGAGGAAAATAGAGAGCTGGAATGATAGGGCAGAGTGGAGGAGGAGAGAGGGAGAGAGGGGGCGCTACAGAGAGTGAAAATTGATGCGTGATGAGAGAAGTAGGAGAGGAATATAGACTAAGGATTTCGAGCGGAAGGTAAACAGGGGTAAAAGAGAAAAGGAATGGAAGGGAGGATATATTGAGGGCAGGAGGGAATGTCGGAGGGATTGTGTCACTCATACAGAGCCTGTATTTTTCGGGAGATATATATCTAACATTGGTTCATTGGTTGGGCCTTGGTCTGTTCCTGCTCATCGCAGGGCTCCAGGCTTCAGTCCGCGAGACACCACGACCCCAGGTCAAAGCCCAACACACACCGAAGTGAGTGAGCCCACTACCCCGTCCGAGTGAAACTCATTCCATACGCAAGGTTTTCCTCGCTTTCCTCGTCCAGTGGCGCCCTCTCGCCCTTCTTATTCCATGGAAAATCTCTCTCTCTCTTTCTCTCTCTCTCTCTCTCTCTCTCTCTCTCTCTCTCTCTCTCTCTCTCCTCTCTCTCTCTCTCTCTCTCTCTCTCATCTCTCTCTCTCTCCTCTCTCTCTCTCTCTCTCTCTCTCTCTCTCTCTCTCTCTCTCTTCCCCCACTCTCTCTCCTCTCTCTTCCCCTCTCTCTGTCTCTTTCTCTTTCTCCATCCCTAACTCTCCCCTTTCCGCCACCATCCCTCTTTCTCCCTTTCTCTCCGACCTTCCTCCCTTCCTCACTCCTACCCCCTTCTCTACCCCCCTCTCCGCTTCTTTTCTGACACCGCACTATTACCACCTCTTAGTCCCACGTCTTATTTCACTCTCTTCACCATCTGCTCCTTCACGTTCAACTCTTCCATTGCCCCATTACGCGACTTCCAACTACTTCGGGCCAACTCCCTCTCTCACCATCACACTCCCTCACATCCCGTTCTCTCCCATCGCACATTCCCACTTTCGGTTGACACTCTTTTCTCTTCCTTGCCACCCCTATATACTGAGGTTTCCTCCATTGCTTCATTGGGCAGAATATATATCCACATATTCACCACTCTCTGGGAAAAGATGTTCCTCCTCACCTCCTCCTAAATCAACTACTCCAAAACTGGATGAAACCTGCCTTCGATTCTCGTCTCTGCTCCCAGTGGAACAAGTTTCCTGCCTCTATCTGTTCCATATCTGAAATAATTTTATATGTTTCTGTAAGATCTCCTCTGTTTGGATTCCAGTGAGCAGAGCGCCAGGCGACTCAATCTCTCCTCATATGATCAGCCTCTCATCTCTGAATGAACTTGTTGAGCCTCTTCTGCACCGCCTCCAAATCCAGTATATCCTTCCACAAGTAAAGAGACCATAACTGCCTGCAGTACTCCGGATGTGGCTTCACCAGCACCCTGTAGAATTGCATCATAACCTCCCTCTCTTTAGTTTAGCCCCTCTCGCAATGGAGGCCAACATTTAATTTGCCTTAATGACAGCCTGCTGCACCCGCAAGCCAACCCTTTGTGATTCATGCACAGTAACCTGTAAGTCCCTCTGCACAGCAGCATGCTGCAATCTTTTACCATTTAAACAATAATCTGCTCTTCCATTTTACTTCCAAAGTGGATAGCATCCCATTTACCAACATTGTACTCCATCTGCCAGACCCTCGCCCACACAGCATACCAATAATACCGACATCGAATTTGCCCTGTCGATAGGCTCTCCTCACTGCACATTGCCTCTCTTTGTAAAACAGTCACCTCCTCTCCACCACAACTATGATAGTTAATTTATTGAAAATATGCAGCCGAGGACAGTATTCAGAAAAGTGTTTATTCTATCAATGCAAACTCTGTCTGAGGCCTTCACGAATCAGGCCCCTTGCATTTCCCGGGTGTCAGCATCTCGGTGAATTGATACTGGGCCCAACAAATTGGCCCGATGCACTTTGTCTCTCTCCACATAGGTCTTACAGGGAACAACCACACTTGCTCTCCACTTGGACTTCGACCGTCTGGACAATATCAATTCCATGTCAGGGGACGGATTATTGACAACAGCTCAGCGTTCAGCACAATCATTTCCTCATTTCTAATCAGCAAGCTCCAGAACATGATTTAGTATATCCACTTCTGCAACCGAATGTTTGACTTCCTCATCGGGAAACCACAGTAAGGGTTAATCGGTCATAACATTTCCATTTACAGGTAGTGTTGAAGATAGATTAGGGAATTGGCAAAGCCGTGCCAGGTGAGCACAGTGTGGGAAAATATATAGCCTTGTACTTTGGTGCATGAAATAAAAGCAGAGATGATTTTATAAATGGGGAAAAATCAAATAGCTGCGGCGGAAAGTGATTTGGGGATCTTTGTGCAAGATTCCCTGATGGCTAACTTACTGGAGTTGTTGGTGAGGAAGGCAATCGAATTTTAGCATTCCATTCCGGAGGTCGAGACTCTATATATATTAAAAAAAAAAACATGTTAAGGCTTTAAGAGGCCTTTGGTATGATGAGCAGCTTTGTGTACCTTACATAATAAAGGATGTGCTAACTTCGAACTGTGTTCCATGGAAATGAATGACAATGATTGAGGGATTGAAATGCTTATCACACAAGGAGAGTTTGATCTGGGTCTGTCCTCAAAGGATTAATAAAAGGTGACGTCATTGAAACGTATCGAATGTTGAAGGTCCTCGGCAGAGTAGCTGAGCAGCTGAAGCTTCTAAAGTGGAGTGGGGGAAAACTAAAACTAGCGAATATAAACTCAGAATGGAGAGTTGTCAATTTACACCGGAGATTAGGAGGACATTTTTTTGCCCGGATAGGGGTCAATGTGTCAATTATCCGCCTTTTCTACGATGTTAATTTATTGACAGCCGAGGACACCATTCAGAAAATGATTAACCTATCAATTGGAAACTGTGTCTGAGTTCTTAGCACAGCACCCGGCGTAAGCTTCTAATCAAGGCAACTTGTATTTCCTAGGTATCAGCATCTCAGTGAATTGATACTGGGCCCAAAAGATTGACCCAATACTCTTTGTCTCTCTCCTCAATAGGTCTCATAGGATGCAATCTCACTTGCTCTCCACTGGGACTCGACCGTCTGGACAATATCAATACCATGTCAGGGAACGGATTCTTGACAACAGCTCAGCGTTCAGCACAATCATTTCCTCAGTTATAGTCAGCAAGCTCCAGATCCTGGGTTAGTAAA